>NC_133332.1:215646284-215946284 GCF_042186555.1 Aquarana catesbeiana
TAAAGTCTCTGTCCCTTCAGAGTTTCAAGAATTTAATGTGATAGATTTGCTCAGGTTTCCTTTTTCCTGGTTGGTAAATTTTGTGGTTTACTTCCCTGCTCTTTCCATTTCCACTTTGCTAGGAAATTACTCTCAACTGTGGGGACTAGTACCAGCACTATCGACCAGGGTTGAAGGTCCAGGTCTTGTTACCCTGATTAAAAACCCTTCTCTGGACCTCCTGGGCTTGCTCCATACAAGCGGCATGACAGCCTCAACTCTTTTGCGACATCTAGCAATCCCCTGGTATGTCTACCATACAGTAGTTCAAAAGAGGAATAACCTGTAGTATGGCAAACATGAGGTATGGCAGCCAAAAATAAATAAATAAAAAATATTGGAGTTACTTACCGGTAACATCCTTTTCCAGGAGTCTTTCAGGACAGCACCATAGAGAGAGACCTTGGCTCCTCCCCTTCTGAGGAAACACCGCCTTCAAATTCTAGATTTAATCCTCACCGCTCCCCCGGCCCCTCAGTTCTTCAAGAGGACCTCCGGCTAGCTGGGGAGACACAAGAACACGTCATAATAACTTTTATCTTACCTGACGTTCTTCTGCGATGAGCTCTTCAGAAATGTCCCTGAATTAGGGTCGGTATCTGTGCTGTCCTGAAAGACTCCTGGAAAAGGATGTTACCGGTAAGTAACTCAGATTTTCCCATTTCCTACTTTCAGGACAGCACCATAGAGAGGATGAGCGAGCACCTTACCTTAGGGTGGGACTACTGCCTGCAGAACCTTACGCCCAAAAGCCTGGTCTTTTGCTGACAGAAGGTCCAACCTGTAGTGTCACGAACGTGTCGAATCTGGACCATGTTGCTGCTCTACAGATCTGTTCTGGAGACGCACCAGCCCACTCTGCCTGAGAGGTCGCCACTGCCCTGGTGGAATGTGCCCTAACACCCTTTGGGGCCTCTAAACCACTGACTACATACGCCTGGCTGATAGCTAACCTCAACCATCTGGCTATAGTGCGCCTAGAGGCTTTGCCTCCTTTTCTGGTTCCTGAAAACAAAACGGGAATCAGACTTTCTAAATGGTTTTGTATCCTCCAAGTACTGAAGGACACACCTTCTCAGGGCCGATCCTAGGGTCACCGGCGCCTGGGTGCAGAAATATTTCTGGCGCCCCCACATGGGCGTGGTCATCTTACGAACCCCTCCCCTTTATAAATGTTTCTATGGCAACGACTCAAACACAGAGATGCTCCCCTAAGAAGTCTTTGTTACCCTAGGAATAGATCCTCCCATGATCTTTTAACAATAAAAAAAATACAGGAAGAGTGTACACTAATGAGACCTGGAGGGGAGTCTCTCTGATGCACACAAAGAGGGCTTCTGTTAGAGAGTCTGTTAGAAAAAGCCCCCAGACATGATACAGGAGATGATCAGAGACTGTAGACATGATACAGGAGATGATCAGAGACTGCAGACATGATACAGGAGATGGTCAGAGACTGCAGACATGATACAGGAGATGGTCAGAGACTGCAGACATGATACAGGAGATGGTCAGAGAATGCAGACATGATACAGGAGATGGTCAGAGACTGCAGACATGATACAGGAGATGGTCAGAGACTGCAGACATGATACAGGAGATGGTCAGAGACTGCAGACATGATACAGGAGATGGTCAGAGACTGCAGACATGATACAGGACATGGTCAGAGACTGCAGACATAGTACAGGAGATGGTCAGAGACTGCAGACATAGTACAGGAGATGGTCAGAGACTGCAGACATAGTACAGGAGATGATCAGAGACTGTAGACATAGTACAGGAGATGGTCAGAGACTGCAGACATAGTACAGGAGATGATCAGAGACTGCAGACATAGTACAGGAGATGATCAGAGACTGCAGACATAGTACAGGAGATGCCCAGAGACTGCAGACATAGTACAGGAGATGGTCAGAGACTGCAGACATAGTACAGGAGATGATCAGAGACTGCAGACAGGATATAAGAGATGGTCAGAGACTGCAGACATAGTACAGGAGATGGTCAGAGACTGTAGACATAGTACAGGAGATGATCAGAGACTGCAGACATAGTACAGGAGATGATCAGAGACTGCAGACATAGTACAGGAGATGATCAGAGACTGCAGACATAGTACAGAAGATGCCCAGAGACTGCAGACATAGTACAGGAGATGGTCAGAGACTGCAGACATAGTACAGGAGATAGCCAGAGACTGCAGACATAGTACAGGAGATGGTCAGAGACTGTAGTTATGATACAGGAGACGATCAGAGACTGCAATCATAGTACAGGTGATGGTCAGAGAAAGCAATCATAGAACAGGAGATGGTCAGAGACTGCAGACTTAGTACAGAAGATGGTCAGAGACTGTAGTTATGATACAAGAGACGGTCAGAGACTGCAATCATAGAACAGGAGATGGTCAGAGACTGCAGACATAGTACAGGAGATGCTCAGAGACTGCAGACATAGTACAGGAGATGCTCAGAGACTGCAGACATAATACAAGAGATGGTCAGAGACTGCAGACATACTACAGGAGATGGTCAGAGACTGCAGTTCCTATGGACACTAATACATAATGGCCGATCGGCCCTCTCACCTGACCCAGCGATACAGCAACGGTTCCTCTGATCAGGAGTCAGCTCACTCTGAATTGCCCATGGTGACTCCGCTGAGTAGCACCCAGATCTGTATTCTGACAATGACTCCATTCCTTTCTCTGCCAGGGATGGCGCTAGGCTGTGTGGCTTTCCCTCTGGTGGCGCAGGGCAGCAGGGTTCTCTCTCTGATGGTGTTCTCTCAGCACTGTCTTCTCCCTCTGGAGTCCTGGGTGTACTTCCCTGAAAGCTTTCCCAGGCTCCTGTCTCTCTCTCTCTTTCCCATTCAGCTGAGCATGCTGTGTGCGCTGCAGTTTCTGTGTTACAGTGGGGCTGCCAGTCCTTGGGACTATATGTCCCACAATCCTCTTCTCTGCTCCTTTTTCTATACTGTTTCCTCCCTGGTTGATATGAAGGCGGGGGAAGAAACATTGTGGGCAGCTGTGCTGGCAAGCACCGCTCACTAGTACAGCAGCACGCAGGAGGAGAGGGAGGGGGGAAAGGAGAGGGAGGGGGGAAAGGAGAGGGAGGGGGGAAAGGAGAGCCCGCAGCTGCATTGGCTTCACTAGGGTTAGGGTCACCCCCCTTCCACCAACTATAGTTGTCCCTCAGTACAGACCCCCCTCCACTACTTATAGACCCCCCTCCGTCAGTGCAGAACCCACACTAAGTATAAATTACCCAGTGATCCCCCCCCAGGTAACCCCCCTCTATTAGTACAGACCCCCCCAGGACAGATCTCCCTCTCCATTAGTACAGACCCCACAGGACAAACCACCCCTCCATTAGTACAGACCTCCCAGGACAGACCCCCCCATTAGTACAGACCCCCCCTCCATTAGTACAGACCCCCCCTCCATTAGTACAGCCCCCCCTCCATTAGTAAAGACCCCCCCTCCATTAGTACAGACCCCCCAGGACAGACCCCCTCTCCATTAGTACAGACCCCCAGTAGTACAGACCCCCCTCCATTAGTACAGACCCCATTAGTACAGACCCCCCCATTAGTACAGACCCCCTCTCCATTAGTACAGACCCCCCAGGACAGACCCCCCACCATTAGTACAGACCCCCCAGGACAGACCCCCTCTCCATTAGTACAGACCCCCCCTCCATTAGTACAGACCCCCCAGGACAGACCCCCCATTAGTACAGACCCTCCCTCCATTAGTACAGACCCCATTAGTCCAGACCCCCTCTCTATTAGTACAGACCCCCCAGGACAGACCCCCCTCCATTAGTACAGACCCCCCCATTAGTACAGACCCCCCTCCATTAGTACAGACCCCCTCCATTAGTACAGACCCCCTCTGGATTAGTACAGACCCCCCCCATTAGTACAGCCCCCCCATTATTAGTACAGCCCCCCATTATTAGTACAGACCCCCCATTTTTAGTACAGCCCCCCATTATTAGTACAGACCCCCCATTAGTACAGCCCCCCTCCATTAGTACAGCCCCCCCCATTAGTACAGCCCCCCTCCATTAGTACAGCCCCCCCTCCATTAGTACATTACAGCCCCCCTCCATTAGTACAGCCCCCCCTCCATTAGTACAGTACAGCCCCCCCCTCCATTAGTACAGTACAGCCCCCCCCCTCCATTAGGGTACATAAATACACCCGGGCGGCAGCTGGAGAGGAGAGGACAGTGTGCACTGCAGCCAGCCGCGCCGCCCAGGTGGAGAGCAGAGCAGATCAAAGCAGGCAGGAGCGGGAGACACAGAGAGGAGAATGTGTCAGGCACGGACCGCTCCTCCGCCCCCCCCCCCCGTGCGACATCACTGTTTGGCTGGTCTCTCTCCACGCAGAGACCAGCCGCTCTGCCTCCGATGTCATCTCCGGCTGGCAGCTGCTCTCTTTCTCTGAGGAGGGGCTTGAGCAGCAAACAGCGGCGCCTTTCTTCTTCTTCCGCCGCCGGACACAATCAAGGGGAGGAGGAGGAGGAGGGAAGGGAGCAGTGGAGCACTTTGGCGCTTCAGCGCCCCCACCTCTCTGGCGCCTGGGTGCACTGCACCCCGTGCACCCCGTCTAGGACCGGCCCTGCACCTTCTCACACCCAACTTATGAAAAATGTTCCTGTTCCCTCACAGGATTTAAAACAGAAGGTGGGCAAAACAATTTCCTGGCCTCTATGAAAACCCGAGGCCACTTTCGGCAAAAAAGCCAAATAGGTTCTAAAAATTACCCGGTCCGGAAATATCTGAAAAAAGGGTGCCCTAATAGAAAGGGCTTCGAGTTCACTCACTCTCCTTGCCGTAGTGATTGCCACCAAACACACCGTTTTGAGGGTAATCCATTTTAACTTACAAGTTCCTAACGGCTCAAAAGGTTCCCCCGTAAGGGCCTATAGAACCAGAGAAAGATCCCACATTGGGAAGGGAGAGACCCACAGTGGTCTCTGTCTACTCAATGCCAAAAAAAAAACAAAAAAAAAAAAACTAACTATACACGGATCTGTGGCTAGCTGTTTTTCTAGAAAAACGCTCAGAGCGAAAACTTGACCTTTCAGTGTGCCAAGGGCTAACCCCTTGTCCGCCCCTGATTGCAGAAACTAGGACCGCTATGGAGCTGTGTACATCAAAGGAACTTTCTGTGCACCAGCTATTAAAACGTTTCCACGTCTTCTGGTAGATAACCTGGGTTTCCTTTTTCCTGCAATTTAGGAGGGTTTCCACTAAGCGATCTGAGAAACCCCTGCCCTTCAGCAATTCTTATTCAGTAGCCAAGCCGCGAGGTTCCATCTCTCCACCTGGGGACAACAGACTGGCCCCTGGGAAAGAAAATTCTCTTGAACTGGCAGAAACCAGGGAGGTTCTGCTGCTAGACTTTTTAAGATGGAAAACCAAGGCCTTCTGGGCCAATGTGGCGCAATTAGGATGAGGGTTGTGCTTTCCAGCTGGAACTTCCTCAGTACAGCTGGGATCAGTACAGGAGGGGGGGGCATAACACCTGGCGAAAGGCCAGCTCTGAGCCAGTGCGTCTACTCCTAGGGCTCCATCCCATCTGTTCAGGGAGAAGAAAAGATGAGCCTTCCTGTTTTCTCTCGACGCAAAAAGGTCTACGCACGCCCTTCCCCACTTCTGGGATATTGCCTCGAAAACCTCCTGGTTCAAAACCCAGTCGCCTTCTCTCAGCCGCTTCCTGCTCAGGAAATCGGCCACCAGATTCTGTTCCCCTTTCAGATGCACCGCCGAGAAGGATAGAACATTTAGTTCGGCCCACCTGAGAATGCTTTCTGCCAGGGCCCACAAGGGTCTGCTCTTGGTACCCCCCTGCCTGTTTATGTAAGCTACAGCTGAAGAGTTGTCCGACCGGACTCTCACATGCTGCCCGTGAAGTTCCTTCTGAAAGGCTCTGAGCGCCAAAGCCACTGCTCTCAGCTCCTTCCAGTTCGAGGATCTTTTTGCGTCTTCCCTCAGCCAGACACCCTGGACCATCCGGGAATCCAGATGCGCACCCCAACCTGTGCCAATTGCATCGTTCGTGATGCACCTGGACACTGGAAGAACCCACTCCAGACCTTGTGAGAGATTGGCCCCTCTTCACCACTATAGGGATCTCTTGATTTGACCTGGTATGGACATCAGGGAGTCCAAAGACCCCTGACTGTGGTCCCAAACCCTCAGGATGAAGAGTTGTATAGGGCGAAAATGTAACCCTGCCCACTGAACTGCTGGAAGTGCCGCCGTCAGTAATCCCAGGGCTGACATAGCCTTTCTCACCGATATCTGTTGGCTGCCCTGGAGTAATAACATTGCCTTGTCTACCTTCTGGATTTTCTCCAACGTAAGGAAGACCCTCTGTTTCGTTGAATCCAACAGGTAACCCAGAAAGATTACCTTTTGTGATGGAATCAAATTGGATTTCTCCAGGTTCAAGAGCCAACCTAGAGCCTCTAGGATGTCTCTTGTAAACTGCAGGTCCCGCGACAACTGTTCCGGGGAAGAGGCAAACAGGAGCAGATCTAGATATGCGATCACTGAGATGCCCTTGATTCGTAGGAAAGCTAAGACTTCTACCATAACTTTGGTGAAGATGCGGGGGAAAGAGGATAGCCCGAAGGGAAGAGCCGTGAACTGCCAGTGAAACTTCCCTTCTCTGGTATTTACCGCCAGCCTGAGGAACTTCTGACACCGCTACGTGATTGGAATGTGTAGGTAGGCATCCCTCAAGTCTACCGATGCCATGAAGCAGTTCGGATAAAGGATTGTCTTCACCGAGTATATGGAGTCCATTCGGAACCTCCTGTAGGTGAGCGAGACATTCAGAGGCTTCAGATTCAGGATGAGCCTGAATTTTCCCGAATTTTGCGCACCACAAAAGTGTGGGAATAAAAGCCTCTGCCTGTCTCTCCTTCCGGAACTCGAACTACCCCCTCCTGTTCCTCCAACTCCTGGAGGGAGGAAAGAAGAGCTGCTGACCTTTCTGTGCATTTCGGTAGCGTGGTGACCAAGAGTCTGCGTGGTGGAGATTCTGCAAACTCTAACCTGTACCCTCTTATGATCTCCAAAATAAAATGGTTGGAGGTGATCATCTCCCACTGTGGAAGGAAGGCCCCCAATCTTCCTCCCACCGTGATTCTGTCACTTAGTCTTTTTGGGCTGTTCAGGAAGGCGAAAAATAGCCCCCCCACGCCCTTTACCCTTCTGTCCCCAACCCTTTTTCTGTTCAGATTTTGGGGGGGTCCAACTTCTTCCAGGGCTGAGACTTTCTTTTAGTCTCTGCAAGTTTCCTTTTAAGAGGAAACGCCTTCTTCCTGTCAGCCGTCCAATCTAAAACGGCTTCCAGACCTGGTCCAAACAGCAAGTCCCCTGTGAGAGGAATCCCGCAAAGTTTAACTTTAGAAGCGTTATCCCCCTGCCACGTCTTAAGCCATAAGGCTCTTCTTGCTGAATTGGATAATGCGGCTGATCTTGCGTACATATGCACCGATTCAGCTGAAGCGTCCGCCAGATAAGCCACCCCCTTAAGGAGCATAGGAAACAACAACAGGATTGTTTCCTTAGAAGTTCCCGCCTCTGTGCGCTTTAATTTGCGTTAACCAGTACTCCATGTTTCGTGCCACCACTGTGGAAGCCATGGCGGGTTTGAGGTTACCCAGGGAAGAGTCCCAGGATCTTTTCAAGAGGGAATCTATCCTCTTGTCCATGGGATCTGGGAGTGCCCCCATCTCCTCAAAGGCCAGGTCAGTGTGCCTGGAGACCTGAGAAAAGGCTGCGTCTAGTTTAGGCGATTTGTTCCATACCAGCGCCTCCTCCTCTGTAAAGGGAAACCTACGTTTAAGCGCTCTTGAAAAGAAAGGTTTCCTTTCGGGGGCTTGCCACTCTTTTTTAATGGCATTGACCAAGACCTCATGTACTGGGAACACCTTCCTCTTATGTTCCCCTAGGCCCCTATACATCTGGTCGTGGAGTGATAGCTTCTTCCTTTCCTCCTGGATTCCTAGTATGGTATGGATGGCTCCTAGGAGCTCCTCCACTTCTTCCAGGGAAAGCTTGTAGCGAGAGGATCTTGTGGATTCCCCTTCCACCTCTTCTCCCTTCGATTCCCCCTGGGAATCTGAAGAAACGCTATCAGGCTCCTCCTCTACCTCGAGTCTGGCACCTCCTGGATTCTCTCCACTACCCGAGGGAGCATCCATTAAGGATTGAGGAACACTCTGCTGTGCTGGTGGAGAAACAACCTGAGGCTGTGGCAACTGAAGACTGGAAAAAAGCGTCTTAAAGGATTGCACAGTGTTAGAAAGCTCCTTGACGGACGCTGCTAGATCTGAACACTGTTCTCCTGACTGCTCCCTTACTAACCCCTCTATACGCTCCTTACAGAGGGGTTTGGACCAAGACTCCCCCATTGTGGCTCTGCATGAGGGGCATTTTTTCTTGGTATTGTGGGGCGACTTGCTTTTCTCCGTAGGCTTGCCCTGTGAATACATTTAAAAAAGAGGGGGCAATCAGCCAAACTATCCACCAGCACTACCACGGAGGGCCACCAGGGGTGCGCTTCCCAGGACCAACCACCACCAGGGACCCGGTCACAGCCCTTCCCCCCCACCAAGGGGAGTTTACAGGAAAAGGTAAGGGAACACCACCCCAGGGTTCCTCCTACCTTAGAGTGGCTGGTGCAGGATTCTCCTGGAGTGGTTCGCGAAGCCTCTGCTTCGGACATCTCCTTCAGAGGAAAGTGGTTTCCCAGGCCCCTGTGTGCTGTCCCCACAGCAGATATGAGGCAGCACCAGCCGAACGCGCGGTCCGCCTCCAAACTCCGCGACTGGAACCGGAAGTCACGGGTCAGACGGAAGCACTGACCCCCCGCTGGAAATGACGTCACCCGCCCTCCGACCCAGCACTCAGAGTTCCCATGCTGGCTGCTAGTGCAGGGTGGTCTCCCTGTGCCTCCGCTGGACAGAAGGAAGCGGACCCCTCCAGCTTACAGCTTCCCTCAGCTCCGCCGGTATTTAGCCCCAGCCTCCCTGGCTGTTCAGCTCTGGCTCCTTGCGATGTCTCCCCACCGGAGGAAACACCAGAACTAAGGGGCTGGGGGGGGGGAGCGGTGAGGATTAAATCTAGAATTTGAAGGCGGTGTTTCCTCAGAAGGGGAGGAGCCAAGGTCTCTCTCTATGGTGCTGTCCTGAAAGACGGAAATGGGAAAAATCCCAATTTCGCCCATCTTTGTCCACCATCTTTTGTAACATGTTTTTGAGCGTATTGTTAAATCTCTCCACAAGACCATCAGTTTGGGGGGTGGTAGACAGAGGTACGGAGATGGGAGATTTTGAACAACTTAAACAATTCTTTCGTGACTCTGGACATAAATGGTGCGCCTTGATCCGGTAATATTTCTTTTGGAATACTCTCTGACAAGGCTATTTTTACATACCTCACTTATATACTTAATGATACATAAGTGATTAAAAACTTTTATCTATTTATGAATCAACCCATGAAATTAAGAACGAATGATACCTGTGCAAAAAGGGTAACAATCTAATTTAGTTAAACTTACTATTGTACAGAAAATAAGCTTATATTAATCCAAGGTTAGCAACTGTAACAAATGATACAACCTTAAAAACAACAATGTTACAAAATATTGCTATGACGGTCATACCCATGCTATCAAGAGATTAATAATGTATTAAGGCAAAATCCTACGATAGAAAAGGTTAGGGAAGAAAAGAGACATAAGAGATAATGCAGATACATTATATAGAGAGGTCTTACGTAACCATCCTTCATCTAGACCGTCAGCCGAAGAGAGCTAGCATTCCTAGGCTTTTGGTTTTTATGTTGTTAGAATAACCCACTCCTATCAATCAGAACTCAGAGTCACCTCATCAGTTCAGAAGTGGTACTGAATCCTGATTGGCTACCCCTGGAGCTTAATGTTCATTGGTTGAGTTGCAAATTCTGATTGGTTGTAATTTCAAGCCCAGTTAAACATCATGCTTGAACATTCTCTGGTGCCCCTATGTCTGTCTTGAAACAGTTAACCCTCATTGATATAACATAAGTTAGCATTTCAAGGACTTAAGAGCCGCAATGTCTGCCCCTTGTCCCAAACAATAGATATGTAAACAGACCAAAAGACGTTGGTGTGTTTTGAGATACAGATAACAGTACCTAGACCCACCTCTCATGAATAAACCTAAAACTATCAAGTCATACACACAAAAAAACAGGGCATGGTAATCCAATTAGAGTCTTTTTATTAGAGAGTTCCCTTGAAGATATAAATATAGATTTCAAAATCTCCACAGTCCCCCCTGAAGTTCATTCTTGAACTTATGTCCTCCTTCAATGATTTTGCATCCACCCACAACCTTTCTTGAACACGCTGGAACCCTTCAAGAAATCCTGGTGCCTTTGAGACTTCACATCCAAACCATGAGTGTCTGTACTACAATGTTTCATCGCCCCTCTGCCTTGGAAGAGCGGAACTCCAACATTGATGGCAGGATCCTGGCATATCTAGTCCTGTAACCTGGGAATATGGTGTAATGATTGTAACGACTGGATCGGACTGTGAGACAGCACTTTTCAGCATGGTGAAGGAAAGTTCAGGAGAGTCTTATTCGTGGCACATTTGTCTCAAGAATTGACTTGGTTGTCTTCCGGTGGTGATTGGACGGGCCTCCGGACAGTCGTGCATAAATACAAAAAGAGAGAGGAGAATGTCAGTGTCCAGTTATTGGAGGAATGCCAGACAGGAGCAGCAGTGTGGCCATTAAGGCTAAATACTTATAAGGGGTATAATGTGGACGAGTAGAGTGGGATCCCCACAGGGAACAGAGTCCGAGCAACAGCCAGTATCATCCATGGCCCTTGATGGTAGGGATAGTCAACACTGCCTGCTATTGCCAGGTCCCTGGGTTCACCACACCTGCTCACGGGGCTCAGGTGAAAGCAGTAGGCAGACTAGGGGAGGGAGAATTACATTAAGACATAAGACCTAGATGTCCAGGGATACTTTGTGAAATATGGTACTTGTATGTTTCAGGAAGCCATTCTATAGGACCCACTGGACTTTTAAAAACGGAGTCCGGCAGAAAATAAACAATTCACAGCTTATCTTTGATATTTAAACAAAAGTTCCAGAAGACTAATACATTTACTTTTAAAGATATAGAAGTTAGAACATTATCAGCTAATGGACTGGTACCATCACTTAAAGTAATTAAAGATAAGAATATGAAACAAAGAAAGTAGGAAAGAGAAAGAATATAAAAAAATAAAAAAATAAGCAAAAAAAATACATACAGGCTTAATGCTGCTTCAACCCAGCACTTTGTCAAGAGAATTGAATCTGCATTTCTAAAAAAAATACATAACTGTCCTGAAAAATTATTATAAAGTGCCTTGAAAAATACATTGCAGCAGTAACTTTAGCAAAAAAAAAAAAAAAAAAAAACACAAATGATAAAGAGGAACAAATAGATAATCACTAATATGGGAGAGGAGTTAACAGGAAGAAGAAAGGAAGAAGAAGAAGAAAAAAAAAAAAAAAAAAAAAAAGGAAGATGGTTGCCAAAAACTGTTAACATTTAGTCAAACCCGACTGCACCCAAATCATTCACTTCACTCCTCCTAGGACATCGTAATTTCCAGCTCCCTTGTTACCTCCCACGCTCATCAGGACCTCTCCAGAACCTCTGAACTCTCCACCCCAATATGTCCAGCTCCTACCCTGTCCACCACTAGGTGATACCTAAACTTATTCCGGGAAGCCTACCCCGTCTCCACCTAAAATGTTACCTCAGCCAGCTCCATATTCCCAGCCGCTATTATTTTTGTACCACCCTCTCCTTAGATCATAAACCCCTTAAACAGAGCCCCTCTATTCACGCTCTGCACAGACTGTTGGCATTAAATTAAACTCTGTTGCCCAAACTACCCAACTTCTAACTCCTCCTCGAATCAACAACGGAAGTTTCAGTAGGTGTAAGGGGATTCCAGGTTTGCTATAAAACCTTTCTTCAGGGGTGATCGGGGTACAACCCGGTGTTCCTGCTATGTCCATGCCAAGGGTCAGAGGAGATGTACCATAGACTCCCCGAGGTAGTGTACCCTGCTGAGTACCATTTAACCTGATGCTGAAAACAGTGCATCATTAGACATGTGATACCAGTACCCTGGATTCTAGTATTTTTAACTTTGTTTAGGACCAGTTGGGACACTACCCCGGTGTCCATTAGACATGACCCCCTCCTGTGCCAGCATTGTTGCCTTTTCCCATAGCACAACACCTTCCTTTCTCCAGCACTCATCAGTACCAGTCATTTGAGGCTGTCCAGACTCAAACCATCAGAACAAGGATGGACTCCAGGGTGTAACACAGAGTCTGATAGGATGGTACCCAGATTAACCGCGATATCTGCACAATGTTCCATTCCTGCCATTAGGGATGAGAACAGTGCAAGTTAGATTTTTGATGATCCTGGAACTGAGTCATCCACCAATCTCTTACGACTCATAGGCAACCTGGATATTACCCCCACCTGCCTGTCCTTGCAAAGTGATGCTGGACAGAGCAAGTTGGCTTTCCTAACCCCTTCCCTGATATGTAGCACAAGACCCCCCCCCCCATGTGATCCTGAGTATCTCCAGCTCCATAGTGTTTTAAAGGTACCCAGTGCCCCACCTCCAGCTCCAAAGACAGTCTCCATTAAGCCTCTTTCCTAAGGATGGGAAATAGTTTGAATACCCAGATTGAAAACCACCTGCCACCAGGTACACTTGTTTCTTTATAGAGGCTGCACACCTTCTCCCTCCTTTATTTTGTAGGGGTGATGGATAAAATGGTCTGATTACCGAATTGATAAACTGTCTACACTATTCAGACAGGACTCACATGAATGACAGGGGCATAGTGCAACACTGGGGTACTGGTCTTCCTGGCATGCAGGACACAGACCACTAGTTAAGGTATGCAAGGAGTCTAGGACAGGAAGGACACCTATGAGTATTAACTGAGGAGAATACAGCATGCCCACACATATAACCAAAGTGAGGGCCCTTGGAACAGCCACAAGCTGGTAACACCCCACACCATCTTCCTGCACAACTCTTCTTCAGACTCACCCAAAACAATATACAGCCAGACCTATACACTCAACTTGTATTCCATCAGGCAAGCCCTCATACTACACATCTGAAGGTAAATCTAAAGGAAACCGAACAACAAAAACTGCATAATGTGTATCCAAACACAACAGGCCAAAAGGGCAAAGAAAAAACCCTTGCAGCATTGAGGCGCTGGGATCACTGAACAGTAGCAGGTACACGAGCCGACTGGTGTGCCTTGTAAACAGATATTAGTGACAGATACACCACAGACACATTAAAAAATTGGTAACAAATAGCCACGTAAAAACAGTGACACTGGGCAGGAAGCAGGTTTCAAATACACTTGGGGACACAGATTGCTAGGGACATTAACATACCTTAGCCTGAGGCGCAGAGCTGGAACAGCCAGGCAGGGCTGGACGTGTAACTAATTACAATAACAGCAGGGGCGGGTGAAGCAGTCTTAAACACAAGTCTTGAGATAACATGTAATAGCCGACCCTTAACAAGTATCAACATGGCTAATCAGAGGAGCAAAGAAACTCATTCATACATGTTGGATCAGAACATACCACACATACCCAAGTTAGTCCAACCATAGCCAAACTGACTGAAACGAAAGCACCAACTAAATAATGGTGATGAAAACCTAAAAACACGACAAACCAAGAAAAAGAAAAACCTTGTCTATGGAGGTTGTGACATCCTTTTGTTCTGAAAGCCATGAAACCCAATTATCGAAACTAAGGGATAAAAACACCAATAAAATTCAGTAATTAACATTCCATTTTTCGCCCTTAAAAAGAGGGTTATATACCTGTAACAAGACATTAGCATATGAAACAAATATACATTACATTAACAGGGCACCATTTTTTTTGCTCAACTTAATATGTATTACTTAATACATATTAACCCGTAGTAAATCTTTTAGCGGTATAATTTATCTACAAATTATTAAAACCTCACCACCAACCTCTCTAGAACTGACTCTGGAAAACAAACACATAGATAATTATCTTGGCTCAGGTAATTTGCATGTCAATACAGTTCACTTTGCACTTTCACTGACCTGGTCAAAAAGGGGGGGGTCATTTGGGTGGGCTGTCAGCAGCGGAAACAACAGACCTCAGATTTAAATACAACATATATTCCATATTACACACACACACACAAACACACACACACACTTAGCTAGGTCAAAGATGACCTCTAGACATCATACATATCAGCTTGTTTTCTTTAATAGCCTGTGCTTCTTAAACCCATAACATCTGTTTGGTAGGGTTGAAATTCTTTCAGAGATGCCATCCCATTAGCACCTTCTCACCCTGTATGGATGCATTCTCAGGATTTTGGAATGGGACCCCTGACCTAGGTGGTTCATACTTCTTACACCTAGGCCCCTTTGCAAAGCGCACTGAGTACACTTCATAATCACATCTTGTGGTCCTATATGGATTATGTTTACTGACTTTGACTGGAACCGGACAGACAGAATCTAGCTATGTGGCCAAATAAACCACATAAGTGACATTTTATCTTATCTAAAGTGGTACAACATCTCTTAAAAGGCTTTGTTCTAGACGACTGAGAATGTGGGATGGCCTTTTATGGATTAGTAGTTTTTACCTGCGGCTTACAAAATATAGGGGCAATTTTTAAAGAGATCTTACCTTCCTGGGATTTATTCTTGGTACATGCCTTAGGTGCGGAAGATGTACCCCTGAATTCAAACATACCCAAATCCGTTGCCTCTGACTGGGCAACTAAAGTCATATGGCCGTGTCATCTTTGTGTGATGATCACGGTACATATCTTCCCATATTTAAGTTTTAACCTTTCTTACAACACCTCTTCCTCGTCCAACAATCCCAATCACGAATATCTTAGGGCCCATATTTAACCCATCCCTACGGACGCTTAGACCCCGCTCTGATTTCCCAACCTTTTATAGGTTGATCCTCCAGAGGTAGCGATCGTGATTGGGTTGACCGGTACCGCCCCTGTCACCGTTGCTGCTTTTTTTCCACTACTTGTCAGGACAATTTTTTGGAGGCTTCTGCGTACAGAGAACCCTGCGCTTTACTTTCAGAGCGGTTATGGTTTGCGCCTTTATCACGATAACCGGCCCCCGCATTATGGTTATTTTACACGGCCTGAGCGGGCTGCTAGCGTTCTACTCCTAATGTTCCCTGTTCTGACTATAGTCCAAAAAAATTAGCCTGGAGATTTTCCAAACTATAATAGTTCAATCCCCCCATGGACTTTTCAGAGGTATTCTAAAGGAAATGCTTAACGCAGGGCTATTACTTCTGTTATCTCAAGAATGATTAGCACAAACTTGGATAATCAGGACCTTATGCATGCTTGTAGTACAGGAGGCAGTTAACCGATGCACACCTAATTTCAATATGATTGGTAGCAGTTTACAATATAGCCAGTGTATGCAGGTCTAATTACAAAGCTCACCATCCACAGTTAGTTTACAAAGAGACAGATTCATACTAGGGCTGAAACAACTAATCCACAACCAATCGACTACCACCTTCACAATCGATCAATCGGCCAGTAACACAATGGGGTTAAAAAACAAAAATGAGCCCTCTATAGTACCAAAAAGCAAAAGTAAATATAGCTTTCACCGTTCTACAGTAAAAAAAAAATGAACCCCTTACAGTAGTGACTATCTGCTCCCCCCTGTATCACAAAGGGCCAACCCTAGCCTTCTCAACCCCATTATGTTAATAAACATCCTAGACCTGGCTCACATCCATGTGCCCTCTGGTGCCTCTTGCAGACATGTCCCATAGTTCACCTACATGGCTTTCCATGAGACACGTTCACATCTATGTCACCAAAAAAAAAAAGAGAAAATGTGGAAATATGGCTGCCTCTATCTCCCACTGCTCTGCGCCAGGATTCACTGAGAGATGATGTAGACGAAGCAGCTGCTTAAATAAAAACAAATGTATGTAGACAAAATCATAGAAAACCAAAACTCCCGATACCCAAAGTCTCTAATCACTTATTGCAGCAGCGCTATGTGTCAAGCCGATCCGGACACATGAAGAAAAAAAAACACATTAATAATCAAGGAGATCCAGGAAAGTTCAAATAGCTGTGTTCTATAGTAGAGGAGAGCTTATTTCACCAAGGCTAATCACCACGTGCAGGGGACATCTCCCCAATGGAATTGCACTCACCAGAAAATCAGCATACATAAGCCTTAATATAACAGCTTTCCTTCTCCTTCATCCAGCCACCAGATGGTCAGTCACATTCTTAGTTGATACCGCATTACATATGGGAGGAATGAAATGACCATATAGCATAATATTGCTAAAACAATTTTATTCAAACATTCAAAGTATTCCCCCTTTGTTAACATGCATACCAGATATGCAATTAAAACGAGCATTTGTAAAAAGTGCACTGTGCCTGCTAACCCGTCTCCCAGGAGGTCCTCCGGAACGTTTACTGGATACAAGAGCCAGCCTACTTCCTTGTTCCTCTCCGGTGCGTGGAACGCACACGTCACTTCCGGTGAATTACGTCACTGACGCGTTTCGTCACTTCCGGACGTCATCTGAGGGTGTAATTCACCTTCTAGATGGCCAGTATTTATGTAAATGACAGGTGCGTCGGCCAATCGTGTGAGTCCTATTAACCGGACCACACCCCGCATGTAATCCCGCTCTGAGAGCTGTCAGTAATGGGGGATAAAATAAAAATATTGCGCCAGTCCAAAAATGTGAGAAGCAGCCAACACAACAATCAGACAAATTGAGTGTAAAAATAAAAATAAAGTATGGCGCTAAAAAACTTGTTCTTTATTGAGCGAGACCCACCAAAATGACAGTCTGGGGGCCAAATTTAGCACAATAAGGTGTTTAGTGAAACAGGACTTTCACTGATCCTGTGTGTAAATATTAACTAAATTATCGAACTATGTGTATCTACGAAGTGATCACCCGTGTGGTCACATCTATAAAGTGTATATTCCTGCCTAAAAAAAGGCCTAATAAAAACACAAAACAGTAAAAATCAGGTGTGTCAACCCCCAAGAGGGTATCTCTGTGGGATCGTATCTATAAAGTGTCTTATTTGAACATAAGAAGAAAACAAAATAACATAAATACAACTAAGTGTGTAAAACACCAAGAATGTAGATACACGTATAGTATATTCATGAACAAATCTGTATGTGTTTACCGACCCTTGACAGGGAACATTCTAGTGCCTAAATCAAGAGTCAATATATGCAACTCTATATAAAAGAAAGTGAAACAACATTCATGCCAATAGTGTTGTTACCGCAACTTAAAATTGTAATAAAGATAAAGTAAAAGTCCAAACAAAGTCCTCAAGATATATATCTGAAGACTTGACCAATAAGGCTTCTACTGAAATTCAAAGATGGTTCCCGTATAATCTGATGGTCAGACTTGAAATGTAGATAGGGATAGGTAAAAAATACTCTTACCAGAGATGGTGGACTCACCAGCCAGCGGCTTAGGAGTCAAGCAGGCTTATGGTAGAGCGGACAGTGGTGGATGTAATACTGTATCATCTACAGGTGGAGACAGCAGGAGATGGAGTACCTCGAAGGACGACCTCCTATGGTCACACTAGTTGCCGAGATTCACGGTATAAAATTGTACCGCGATTCGGTACTCGGTTCTTCATGCAGATCCTCGGATGGAAGAGTTAGAGAAAAAACCTCCACATAGTGTGAGACTGCTTTCAAAAACTTTAATAAAAGTTTTGCGATAAAAGAAGCACACTGGCTCATAGACAACAGAGACCAGGTACAAAATATGTAAAAATAAGTAAAATAAGCACTTAATTCAAACGTGGCAAGACCGGTGGAACTTAGCCATTGGTGCTCCAGTCTCGACGGTCATGTGGTTTATGATGAGTTCCAATGGATGGCCCTGGCTGGTCAAATGGAGATCATCTGATACTGATGTAAGGGCGAGCGCAACGCGAAACCTTTTTAGCATTATTTAATTGGCTCAGCTAAATTGAGGCTTGGTTTTACACACCATACCTACTTACTATGATTGGAAGTTTATACCACTGACGTCATCTTCCCGAGACCCGGAAGTGGCGCCTCACATGGCGCAGACTGGTGCTGATTTTTTAAATTATATTTTAGTATATATATGGGCATCTTTGTGGCAGACAGGCATATACCCCAGTTGAAGTCCTCGTGGATGAAACGCGTCGGATTTGATATGCCCGTCTTGCCACGATTGAATTAAGCGCTTATTTTACTTATTTTTACATATTTTGTACCTGGTCTCTGTTGTTGTCTATGAGCCAGTGTGCTTCTTTTATCGCAAAACTTTTATTAAAGTTTTTGAAAGCAGTCTCACACTATGTGGAGGTTTTTTCTCCAACTCTTCCATCCGAGGATCTGCATGAAGAACCGAGTACCGAATCGCGGTACAATTTTATACCGTGAATCTCGGCAACTAGTGTGACCATAGGAGGTCGTCCTTCGAGGTACTCCATCTCCTGCTGTCTCCACCTGCGGATGATACAGTATTACATCCACCACTGTCCGCTCTACCATAAGCCTGCTTGACTCCTAAGCCGCTGGCTGGCGAGTCCACCATCTCTGGTAAGAGTATTTTTTACCTATCCCTATCTACATTTCAAGTCTGACCATCAGATTATACGGGAACCATCTTTGGATTTCAGTGGAAGCCTTATTGGTCAAGTCTTCAGATATATATCTTGAGGACTTTGTTTGGACTTTTACTTTATCTTTATTACAATTTTAAGTTGCGGTAACAACACTATTGGCATGAATGTTGTTTCACTTTCTTTTATATAGAGTTGCATATATTGACTCTTGATTTAGGCACTAGAATGTTCCCTGTCAAGGGTCGGTAAACACATACAGATTTGTTTATGAATATACTATACGTGTATCTACATTCTTGGTGTTTTACACACTTAGTTGTATTTATGTTATTTTGTTTTCTTCTTATGTTCAAATAAGACACTTTATAGATACGATCCCACAGAGATACCCTCTTGGGGGTTGACACACCTGATTTTTACTGTTTTGTGTTTTATTAGGCCTTTTTTTAGGCAGAAATATACACTTTATAGATGTTACCACATGGGTGATCACTTCGTAGATACACATAGTTCGATAATTTAGTTAATATTTACACACAAGATCAGTGAAAGTCCTGTTTCACTAAACACCTTATTGTGCTAAATTTGGCCCCCAGACTGTCATTTTGGTGGGTCTCGCTCAATAAGGAACAAGTTTTTTAGCGCCACACTTTATTTTTATACTCACAATGGGGGATAAAAGCTCCACACACCATTAGCTTACTTGAATGCATTTGACCACCGCAAACTTGTCATCACTGGCTATTAAATGGAAGCTGACACACAAGACCGTTACAGGAATCCACCATAAATGCATTATCATCTGTGATTTAGCAAGCGGATATGGTTTTTTTACATATAAAAATTGCGATGTACTGCTCGCTAACCGCAAGCCAATGTGCATTCTAAACCCGATCATGGTATGTGTGACAATCTGATGAGATGTGATTATATCCCGTATATAGATGCTTCACACTCCACTGTCAGCATAAATACGGTATACACTGAAAACATGCATGTAAAATATCAGACAAATCCCAAAAGGCAATGTTAAAAACTACTGCAGCATTAATGTTAAAAATATCATACTGCCCTAAAATATATATCAAAATTTGGCAAATATAGATACCAATACACTAGTAAAATTATCTAAAATTAGAATATGACCTACATATAATTTAGGAAAAATATGATAAATATGTAAAAAACACAAAAACAACAATTCTAAAATTACCACTTCAAATGTATGACACTCTGTCTAAAACTACTTTTAATACGTATATCACAGACTGTTTGTGATTATATGTACTGGTCAGTGCTATATGTCACTACTAAGAACCACTAAAACCATTATGTGTCACTGATAAAACAATTAATGTCCAGCTCAATGTTGAGGCCCTTGGGGGGAGAGTATATCCACAGAATGGATCCACCGAGTCTCACGTTTAGATAATTCCCCGATGCGGTTCATACCTCTCCAGTGGGTTTGTAGATGCTCAACCCCCCAAAATTCCAACCCCGCTGGATCCCTATTGTGTTTCAACTTAAAATGTAATGAGACATTATGGTCCTTGTAACCAATTTTAATGTTGTTGATATGCTCAGAAATTCTGATTCGTAGCAGTCTCTTCGTGCGGCCTATATAGATAAGGCCGCAAGGACATTTGAGGGCATAGACCACATAAGTGCTATTACACGTTATAAATTGTTTGATGTCGAAAGAACGATCATTAACGGGTGACACAAAATTTTCAATTCCCCTCAGTGGTCTAGCGACTTCTCTGCATGCTTTGCATTTTCTGCATGCGAAGGAACCGTTTCGGTCCCAGAATGACTGAGGACGTTCAGGAGGGTCTATAACCTTTACCACTTTCTCACCAAAATTTGTGGTTTTTCTATTAATAAATTGAGGTGTAGGTGGAAGTACGGTAGTAAGTTTCTTGTCCATTAGGAGTATGTGCCAATGCTTTTTAAAAATCTCCTCCACTTCCTTATACTGAGAATGGAATTGGGAAATGAAGCCCCATTCTTTACTACGGTTCCTCATTCCTCAAGGATGCATCTGAACTCTCCTGAACCGCCTCTTGCAAGCACAATGTTCTCGGTAGGGCTGCTACTTCTTCCACCACTTTTTTGAGAGTCTCAGGTTTGTACCCCTTAGCTTCAAATCTCTCAGTGAGGATTTTGGACTGAAGAAAGAATTCTGCTTCTTCCGAGCAATTTGAGACTCGGTGGATCCATTCTGTGGATGTACTCTCCCCCAAGGGCCTCAACATTGAGCTGGACCTTAATTGTTTTATCAGTGACACATAATGGGTTTTAGTGGTTCTTAGTAGTGACATAGCACTGACCAGTACATATAATCACAAACAGTCTGTGATATACGTATTAAAAGTAGTTTTAGACAGAGTTTCATACATTTGAAGTGGTAATTTTAGAATTGTTTGTTTTGTGATTTTTACATATTTATCATATTTTTCTTAAATTATATGTAGGTCATATTCTAATTTTAGATAATTTTACTATTAGTGTATTGGTATCTATATTTGCCATATTTTGATATATATTTTAGGGCAGTATGATATTTTTAACATTAATGCTGCAATATTTTTTAACATTGCCTTTTGGGATTTGTCTGATATTTTACATGCATGTTTTCAGTGCATACCCATATTTATGCTGACAGTGGAGTGTGAAGCATCTATATACGGGATATAATCACATCTCAGATTGTCACACATACCGTGATCAGGTTTAGAATGCACATTGGCTTGCGGTTAGCGAGCAGTACATCGTAATTTTTATATGTAAAAAACCATATCCACTTGCTAAATCACAGATGATAATGCATGTATGGTGGATTCCTGTAACGGTCTTGTGTGTCAGCTTCCATTTAATAGCCAGTGATGACAAGTTTGCGGTGGTCAAATGCATTCAAGCAAGCTAATGGTGTGTGGAGCTTTTATCCCCCATTACTGACAGCTCTCAGAGCGGGATTACATGCGGGGTGTGGTCCGGTTAATAGGACTCACACGATTGGCCGGCGCATCTGTCATTTACATAAATACTGGCCATCTAGAAGGTGAATTACGCCCTCAGACGACATCTGGAAGTGACGAAACGCGTCAGTGACGTAATTCACCGGAAGTGACGTGTGCGTTCCACGCACCGGAGAGGAACAAGGAAGTAGGCTGGCTCTTGTATCCAGTAAACGTTCCAGAGGACCTCCCGGGAGATGGGTTAGCAGGCACAGTGCACTTTTTACAAATGCTCGTTTTAATTGCATATCTGGTACGCATGTTAACAAAGGGGGAATACTTTGAATATTTGAATAAAATTGTTTTAGCAATATTACGCTATATGGTCATTTCATTCCTCCCATATGTAATGCGGTATCAACTAAGAATGTGACTGACCATTTGGTGGCTGGATGAAGGAGAAGGAAAGCTGTTATATTAAGGCTTATGTATGCTGATTTTCTGGTGAGTGCAATTCCATTGGGGAGATGTCCCCTGCACGTGGTGATTAGCCTTGGTGAAAGAAGCTCTCCACTACTATAGAACACAGCTATTTGAACTTTCCTGGATCTCCTTGATTATTAATATTTTTTTCTTCATGTGTCTGGATCGACGTTCACATCTATGCTCTCTTCAGCCACAGCGTACCTGGAAAGGGTCAGGGACTTCCAACGCAAAACAGTGTTTTTTTGTTTCAACCCACTTCAATGGAGAAGCTGCAGAGAAGCATAAAATGCGCCCCTGCAGCAACCCGTGTTTTTTTTAAATTTAATCTGATCAAAAAAAAAAAAACAAATCGCAGCAAAAGTCAAAACGCACAGCAAAAAGCACTGCAGAAACAGATCAAAAGCAAGCTGCATACTGAGTCCTCATGCTGGCCACATGGATCAACCCTCAGACAAGAGTACATAGATGAAAAAAATCTTTGTACATTCGCTGAATGAAAAAATGTTTGAAATTTTAATTTTTTAACATTCTGTTTTTCTTAAAAAATCAATGTAATTTCTGAACAAAAACCACATACACTGTCTGACAATTCCCTTGACCAAGAAGTTTCCCATTATCTCCAAATCTTCCCATCACTGTAGCTGAAAATAAACGCCGACCTGACCCCACTAACGATTAGAAAATTGAACGAAGGCTCCCAAAATGACATTAAGACACTGTTTTTTGTTTAAATAAAAAAAAAAAAAAATTTGATCTGATTCTGATGATATCTGCCAGACTCACCCCCCCCCCCCCCCCACCCCCAACAGTACACACAGCATATCTCTCTCTCCTCTAATAGTCCACATAGTACATCTGTCTGCCACTCCCAGAGTGGACCAGACACCCTGCTCCCTAACCATAACTGCATAGAGATATCTAAGAATAAATTACCCCCTTCCTAAACCCTTGCAGGATATACAATACAAGCCTCAAAACAATGAATTGCCCTCTGAAGAACTCCAAAAATATTTAAACACACCGCTAAAAGTACAAAAACTCAGTTAAAGCTATTAAATTCAATGCAAAGTAGACCGCATGGCTACACACACACAAAGGAATGGTGGCTGCACCTTCCCCTATAGGAAGGCCCACAGGGGAAACAGCACAAACAAAAGCCAGGTCACGACCACATGGTAGACTACAGCAAGATGGATGAAAACCACAGCACAGTCACATGGTAACAAAAGGAAATGGCAGACGTAAGGCAGGCCACCACAAAATGGTGCATTTTCCCGCCAAAAATCAAAATCTCTCCACAAAATTACACATTTGAGATACTAAATGAACACTTACAAACATTTCATTCTGCATACCACTAGGGACCTTGGCAGGCCTCAAACACAGGCGCTCCAACCAACACATCCGAAAAAGCCAAAAGTTACATAGAAAATGGTAGTTGCAAATGAACATCGAGCCACAGTCTCACGGCGACCACAAAATGGCCGATGAGAAAAGGGGCACACTAACACCAACACATGAAATGCAATTGTTGATCCTGCTAAATCAGACTTCACTAGAATCTCTCCACAAAAGACTGACTACACATTTGAAAAATGCAGACTTAACTATACAGTTTAGGAACAGTTCCACTGAAGCATATATAATCTCGCCGCACAATTGAGAATGCACACTTAGCAACACATGCTATCCAATGAAACAATGCCACATAAACCACAACACAGCTCAAACATACCCTCTCTTCTCAAACAAAGTTCAATACTTCTTCGGGCATCAGCTTTCACAGAAAAAAAAACATTTAAGAAATACAAACAGCGTTTCTGGGATCCTGAGACCATCCCACCCACAGTGAATGCTTGCATGGTCTTTTCATCTCAACACAAAGAAACCCTCCCCCTTCCCATTGTGCACAGGGAGTAGTCCTTTCAACATACATATTCTAGTATAACAACCATGGAACAACCAGCCTGGCTGCCCCTCCCCCTGTGCATGGCCACAAACATGCCGTTACAAACTGCTCAGCCACCCACACATTGCAGGTTGCAACTAATCCCACATCTATAATCATACACCATATACAGTTTCCATTTCTCATATGCATTATTCAAAATCAGTCTCAAAGTATTAGCATAGACAAAAGGTAAACAGGAAAGTTCTGATAAGTTTTTTTTTTAGTCTGGGTATTCAGATGGGAGACAGGTAAACAAAACCAGCTCTGTCTTCCATACAAGAAATTGCATTCACCCCAACATTAAACTTCCTCACACGGGGCACCATCTGACAAGGCTATTCTTACATACCTCACTTATATACTTAATGATACATAAGTGATTAAAACCTTTTATCTATGTATGAATCAACCCATGAAATTAAGAACGAATGATACCTGAGCGAAAAGGGTAACAATCTAATTTATTTAAACTTACTATTGTACAGAAAATAAGCTTATATTAATCCGAGGTTAGCAACTGTAACATAAATGATACAACCTTAAAAACAACGATGTTACCAATGATACAAAATATTGCTATAATGGTCATACCCATGTTATCAAGAGATTAATAATGTATTAAGGCAAAATCCTACGATAGAAAAGGTTAGGGAAGAAAAGAGACATGAGATAATACGGATACATTATATAGAGAGGACTTACGTAACCATCCTTCATCTAGACTGTCAGCTGAAGAGAGTTGCATTCCTAGGCTTTTGGTTTTTAGGTTGTTAGAATAACCCACTCCTATCAATCAGGGTCACCTCATTGGTTCAGAAGTGGTATTGAATCCTGATTGGCTACCCCTGGAGCTTAATGTTCATTGGTTGAGTTGCCTCAAATTCTGATTGGCTGTAATTTCAAGCCCAGTTAAACATCATGCTTGAACATTCTCTGGTGCCCCCTAGGTCTGCCTTGAAACAGTTAGCCCTCATTGATATAACATAAATTAGCATTTCAAGGACTTGAGAGCCACAATGTCTGCCCCTTGTCCCAAACAATAGATATGGAAACAGACCAAAAGACGTTGGTGTGTTTTGAGATACAGATAACAGTACCTAGACCCATCTCTCATGATTAAACCTAAAAATATGAAGTCATAGATTCCTATAAAATATAATCTATCGGGGCATGGTAATCTAATTAGAGAGTCTTTTTATTAGAGATTTCCCTTGAAGATATAAGTATGGATTTCAAACTCTTCACCACACCACATAACTAAATACCTGGACTAGCTCTTTGGCAATAACCATAGCTGGAGTATTATGTAAGGGAATGGCTTCAGGATATTGTGTGGCATAGTCCAGTATTACCAGTATGTGCTGATGGCCCCAGGCAGACTTTACTACTGGGCCCACCAGATCCATGCCAATTCTTTCAAAGGCAATTATTGGTAACAGTACCAGCGGACTGTGAAAATGGGGCGATGTGGAATACTGACACTCTGGGCAAGACTCACAAATTTCTTTGACATCTGCATACAACCCAGGTGAAAAGAATCTCTGGGTTATTTCTCTATACCCAGGTGTCCACCCATTACATGACCATGGCTAAATCTAATACCATCCGATAATAGGGTTTGGGAACCACTAGCTGCTCTACCTCCTCCTTCCCTTGCTTTAACACCTTATACAGCAAGTTATTTTTCTTGTACAAAGAGTTTTATTGAAAATATATATCGAGAGAATCGTACAAAACAGTGATGGATACATCATGGATTAACAGGTATAAGGCTGCCGGAGTCCGGCAGATAGAACTGACATTCAAGAATTTAAACCTGGTCTCAGGCAGCTCAAGGCCGAGGCCAGGCTACATACTAAGGAGAGTCTTCATCTCATGTTTACTAGCATAACGGTAAACTGCAAACACAGAATATTATGTTTGCAAAACACTCAAACATTTAAAGGATGCATAGTGAGATGTTATTGTAATACGCAACATTGCATTAATAAAAAAAAAAAAAGGAAAAGAAAAAAAAAGGAACCAGGAATAAAATCAGATTAAATTGATTAACTTCAAAGAAGATAACATACCTTTGTATGGAATAACTTTGTTACCTTAAATATCCAAACTCTGTAGACTGAAGCCCAAAGGCCTGAATAAGAAGAAGAAAGGAGAAATTGAAAGTGGGAGAAGAGGGGGGGTGAGAAAGGAGCGGTACAGCAAGTTATTTTTAAGAGTCATGTAAGGAAAAGACATCCCTACATTAGGTTCAACAGGTCCCCCATCAATCATTTCAATGCTTTCTCTGGCTTTAATGAGTGTGGAGTCTTAATTGTTCTGTACAAAAGTCATCTTTCCTGACTTCTGTGGTCCCACATTCTGTCCACTCATTATTAGAGTCAGAGATAATTTCTTGTTCATTATCCTCAAGCTTGGGACTGGATTCCAGCTCCTCCTGCTCCCTAGCCATAACAGAAAAGGGAAAAGGAGCTACCCCTCCATTGGACACAAACAGTTTCCCTTTCAATTTTGCAAATCAAAAGGGTCCTGAGTAAGTTCCAGTGTTTTCCCCTCCTGACTCCATTTGTTTTCCCATAAATTCCAAAAGTGTGGAAAATCTCTCCCCACTAGGGCTTCATGAAGTAGTGAGAGTACCACCCCCAACTGAATGTGTCACAGTGCCCCAAGGGGTATCAAACAATCACAGCAGTCTGGTAGTCACCATGTATACAAATCACCCCAATAGTGCTGGGGTGTAACTTTGCAGGATTTACAAAATCACTTTTGACTAATGTCACAACACTACCAGAATCTAGCAGAGCAGTGACTGAAATCATACACATTTGTTTTTCCATGCATCCCTGTGTGTTGCGTTTGTTACAATATGATTTTTTTTATTAATCAGACATAAGATACACGGGACATAACATTGCAATAGTGGTTGGTCATAGAGATATTGTCAGTTTTTTGGCTTGAGTAGATTTCTCAAACATATACGGTTTCATACAATGGGGTTAGATACCATTGTTGTATCAGTTTGAACAGGCTATTGTCTTTATAGCTACAGTACACAAGAGAATTACTTGTTTGAGGTTTTCAGCTCTCAAACTGAAAGAATGACTGTTAGATTACTGTCAGGTGTTGGCATGATTAGACAATGGGTACGTAGATACAGTTTTCAACAGTCCATTGTCTACACAGCTACAGTAAACAGGTATGTTTTCTGTTGTTTGGTAACTGTGGTAAATAGCCTGGCACATAAAAGGGGGATTCAGGCATAAGCTAGGGGGGCACACACCATAATGCTGTAACATCAGAAACCACCCATGATAGAACAGTGCCTGATTTCCAGAAGAATCGTTGCCAATGGAGATCACGAACATAAAGTAACAGAAGATAAGTAACCTTTAAGTGTATTTTTACTGATATAGATCATAGGCTGTTCAGTTACCAGGCATTTTGCTTGTTATAGATATGAGTCTTGTATGCCTAATATTGTAATAGTTTTGTATGTACAGCATCTTTGTATAGTAAAAGCACATTTACACACTGCAGAAATCTCAGCTTCCTTGCTTATACCACAGAGTAACCTTGCTAGATAGACGCAAGCAAAACATTTGGGGGCTCGTCCAGGATCTGTGCTATAATTCAATTGAAGCAGACCTGTTTTTTTCTGTAGTGTGTTGTGTAGCTTGTGCTAGGTATAATGCTGCATAAGCTGTTTAGGAAAAGCAAGGCTGCAGAGGGTTCTGGTGGCCAGAAGGAAGTGTGCAGCTTACCTATCTGGGCCAGAGAAAATGAGTGGGAGCCTCTTGCTAAAGAATTTATGAAGTATGCTTCTCCCTTGAACCTGACGGGGTGATAAAGTCTCAGATCATTTTGTAGATTTTAGCCTTAAGGGGTTGGATTTAAGTAAAAAAGAGAAGAGGACAGAGTCCACAGTGGGCTGGTATTTCCTTAATGCTATTTACACCGAATCACAGAGAAGGGAGAAGGCAGAAGTTAAGGTATTAAAAGACCAGCTAGCAGTTGCTTCAGAGTGTGCTAGGTTGGGCTGGTGATTTACAAGAGCGGTGTGCAGTCCTCATGACCAAATCAATTAATGCCTTAAGGAAAAGGAAGGCCTATAAACCTGTTAGTAAAGCCAGAGTACGTGCCATTGTCACATCCCAAAATTGGGATTGTGAGGATGTGCTCTCCTCAAATGATAGTGAGGATGAGGAGATAGTGTTTGATATTTCACATGATGATCTGCTAGTACGAAAGAAAAAGTATGCCAGACCTCATTACTAAGCAGCATGATAGAGAGGATATGGCAGATGGGGAGGTGCATTATCGCAACCCCAGAGATGTTGAATTTGAAAAAGTATGGCAGTTTACACAAACTGAACTCCATGAGCTGGCAAAATACAAACAAAGGTCTGGGGAACCCCTAGTGAGTTGGCTCCTACGCTTATGGGATGAAGGGATGGACAGTGTTTTGTCAGGTAAGGAAGCAGTGACTATAGGAGTGTTAACCCATGATCCACAATTGCATCAGGCAATGCGAAAAGCCAGAGAGTTTAGCATGAATTTTTCACTGTTAGACCTCGTGAGAAATGGAATAGTCCAAGTATACGCTAGTCCTACTGACCTGGAAAATACCTACACCTGGAGATCAATAGGAGAGGTTATTTCCAGGTTACGTGAGATGGGTTGTATTACTGGATTAAATACATTTCAAGAATGGATGGGTCCAGATATGGAACCCTTTATGTCCCCTCTGTGCTGTGATGAAGTCTGCGCCATTTAATCTCAGGGCTCTATTATTGTCCTTGCTGGGAGGCCTGGGATTAAACAGCAAGATTCATGAAGCCACAACCCTTTTAAGCCAGTTGGGGGAGCTAGACGAGACTAAAACAAAACCTGTCAGGGCAGTAGATAAGGTCAAGGCCAGACAGGAAGAATACAAGCAGAAAATAACAGAAGAAAGGGAATGGGGTAGAGAAGACAGGAGGTGAAGAGAAAACCAGGCTAGTTATTTCTAGGAAAGAAATGTGGGTGGACCTATTAAAAGGCAGGAGTACCTAAAGATGAGATAGATGGCATTTCTACTGCAGATATGCTGAAGAGGTGGAAACATTTAGTAGGGAAAACTGTCAGGGTTAGAAACACTACTCCTAGTGAAGATAACATCAGCCTAGACTTAGAGAAAACAGAACAGACCCTTCTTGTTAGCCCCAAACCAATTCCCAAAACTGAACATGAACCCAAACCCAAATCCCTTTATGCTGGGGAGGCGTTAGAGAGAAATCAGAAAAGCGGATTGGGAGGTTCCTTATCCTTTATGAGGGGAAGGAGGGTCTTCTGTAATAGCCGTGAGGGCAGTGACAGGAGACCGACGCCCATATGCACCTGTCACTGTATGGTGGTGGTGGTGGTGGGGGGGGTCCTCTCTTACACATGTAATGGCTTTAGTTGATAGCGGAGCCAAAAGTTACACTTTTGCAAGGAAATCCTTCCCATCACAAAGGAGAATCGATGCAGAAGGTTTGGGAGGGCAAACTACACCAGCAGTTAGGATACGGATTAAATTGGCTATTGGTAAGGGATCAGGATTTATGACAAATGTTTTGGTATCAGAGTTACCCTAAAATATTTTTGGGATGGATGTACTTCAAGGTCAGTCAGTTCAGACTGAAAGAGGTACATTCACATTCGGGTATCCTGATAAAGCCTATCTGGTTAGGGTGGTGAAGGCTGTGGTCAGAGGTCATGCAAAATGGACCCCTGTCTAAATTCCTCCACCAGAGAAGCCAGTCTGTCTCAAGCAGTACAGACTTCCTGGAGGCCACAAAGAAATTGGGGAGACTATTTAAGAACTGGAGAGTAGGGATCCTTAGACCTGCTGTAAGTCCTTTCTCGTCTCCGGTGTTCCCAGTAAAGAAACCTGCAGGGACATATAGAATGACTGGATTACAGAGGTCTAAACAAAGTGGCACCTCCATTGAAGTCAGCTGTACCAGATATGATCTCAATTGTTGAGAAAATTGCTAAAAATGCAGGAGAATATCCTGCTGTGATAGACCTGGCTAATGCTTTTTCAATTTTGATAGACCCAGAGTGTCAAGACCAGTTTGCTATGGTGTGGGAAGGCCGCCAGTACACTTTCACTGTCCTTCCCCCCAAGGCTATCTTCATTCTCCAACGATTTGTCATGGACTGATTGCCCAAGATTTAAGTACCCTGAATTTGAATGTCGCTGTGTTTAACTACATTGATGACATCTCTGGGACAAAAGATGTAACTGAAGCACTGCACCTGCTGATAGCCCACCCTCTGTTCTCCAAGTGCTCTATCAGAGACAAAGTCCAAGGACCTGCCACAGAAGTGAAATTCCTGGGAATGATGTGGACTGGGCCGCAGAGGAAAATTCCAGAGACAGTTGTGCAAACTATCCAGGCGCTTTCACCCCCTACTACCAAAAAGGAGGCACAGAAGTTCATTGGAGTTGTGGGGTTCTGGAGATCGTTCATCCCACATCTTGGACTGATTCTGAGGCCTATATATAATGTCACCAGAAAAAAAAAAAAAAAAAGTTCTCATGGGGTTCAGAGCAGCGGACTGCATTCCTGGCTGCTAAAGAAGCTATTTTGCAGCATCAGGGATTAGGACCCATGAGACAAGGAGTACCATTTCAGCTGGATGTAGTGGAGCAGAATGGTTCCATATCTTGGAGTCTGTGGAAGCCAAATGAAAAGAAAGGACTGAGAGCAATACCCATTGGATTTTGGTCCAAACTACTGACAGGAGTACAGAAAAGATACACGCCCCTAGAGAAGTATCTGTTTGGGGCCTACACAGCACTTCAACATGTAGAGACCATTACAGGAAAGGACACAGTCACCATCCATACTGCATTGCCAATAGCAGGATGGGTGAGAGATAATGGACTGACCACTAGGGCAGCTGTAGCCCAGAACCAGACACTGATGAAATGGAAGTGGTACCTCAAGAAAGAGGGGGTATTGCAGCTGGGGATGTTAGAGACATTTCAAAACAGTTGGCAGGGCTTGTTACTTTTACCAGCACCCGGCCAGAGGAAGAAAATCCTGTGCTGCAGTCATCCCCCATTCAAGAGGCTCCACCCTTTCAGTCTGTCAGACGACATGAAAGAGTCAGCGTGGTTCACCGATGGTTCAGCCATAGTCGCCTCTTCTGGGCGTAAATGGACAGCAGCAGCCTACAACCCAAGTACCGACAGTCCTGCAGAAGACCGGAATTTGAGGGTCCAGTCAGTATGCAGAGTTGAAAGCTGTAGTGATGACTCTTCAGGAGGATCCTTCTTCCCATGTCACTATCTACACTGACAGCTGGGCGGTTTTTAAAGGACTGACAACTTGGATGCCCTCATGGAAGTCCAGTGAATGGATGATTCATGGAAAACTGGTGTGGGGAGGCAAGGAATTCTGGGACTACATCTGGAAGGAAGCTCACTCCCGCACCATAAAAGTAGGGCATGTTGATGCCAAGGTTACAAAAAAAATTCTGCTGCACTTAAGGTACCTAAGAGCACAGTGGCCTCCATAATCCTTAAATGGAAGATGTTTGGGATGACCAGAACCCTTCCTAGAGCTGGCCGTCCGGCCAAACTGACCTATCGGGGGGAGAAGAACCTTGGTGAGAGAGGTAAAGAAGAACCCAAAGATCACTGTGTCAACAATTCTGTGTTTTTCTGTCAATATGGGGTGCTGTGTGTACATTAATGAGGAAAAAAATTAACTTAAATGATTTTAGCAAATGGATGCAATATAACAAAGAGTGAAAAATTTAAGGGGGTCTGAATACTTTCTGTCCCCACTGTATTTCAACATATTAAAGAGATGTTAAAAAGATTGAAAAATGTTTAAAAAAACACTTCTTTAAAAGCTATAATGGTATGTAAACCTCTATATCGGAACAACTAATTTTCTAAAAAGTTTATTATTATCATAAAATATATATGGAAAAAAAAAATATTGTATTTATCGGCGTATAACACGCGTCGGCGTATAACACGCACCCCAAGTTTAGGAGGGAATTTTAAGGAAAAAAACTTTTAGGAGGGAAGTTTAAGGAAAAAAATTTACATTTAAATGCCCATCAATGCAGCCTCATCAGTATCCATCTGCAGCCTTGTCAGTGTCAGTGTAGCCTTGTCAGTGTCCATCTGTACCTTGTCCCTCATTGCAGCCTTGTCCCCCATTGCAGCCTTGTCAGTGTCCATTTGTACCTTGTCCCCCATTGCAGCCTTGTCCCCCATTGCAGCCTTGTCCCCCATTGCAGCCTTGTCAGTGTCCATCTCTAGCCTAGCCCTGTGTCGTTTGCAGACATCTGGCATTTAAAAATGGCGCCGCCATTCTCGGCGGCTCTCGGCCATTCTCGGCGGCTCTCGGTGGCTTTCGGACGCACTCGGCAGTCCCGCGTGAGCCGCCGAGAATGGCCAAAAGCGGCCGAAAGCCACCGAGAGCGGCCGAGAATAGCCGAAAGCCGCCGAGAGCAGCCGAAAGCCACCAAAAGGTTCAGAATTGGCGGGGGATCGGCGTATAGCACGCACCCACGATTTTCCCCTGATTTTAAGGGGAAAAAAGTGTGTGTTATACGCCGATAAATACGATATATAGCAAAAAATAACAGAATGAAAGTAAAAATAAAATAAAAGTAAATGTAAAAATAAATATAAAAATAAATAAAAATAATAAAAATGAAAATAAATAAGACAGAGTAAAATTGTAATTGTAAAAATATAATTAGTAAAATTATATCTAGTAATCTTCTATAAAACAGTTCACATATAGTTCCACATTCAGCCCTAATGGCTTCAGTATGTTAAATTTGAATATCCAGAAAGTTTCATTTTTTTGATACTTCTCTCCGCATATTCAAGTTTCTCCAGTTTTGCTCTATTTTGTCTATTGCATAGAACTTAAGTTGTCGGGGGTCTCTCCTGTGTACCTCCCTGTTTCGGCACGCTGTGGTATTTATACCCTTTTTGATATTCCTAACGTATTCCCCCAATTCTTATGGAAAGTACCCTTGTTGTCCTACCTACATACTGCAGTCCGCAGCTACACTCCAACACGTAGATCACATGGGTACTGCAGCACGTTATTAATTTGGCGATCTTGTATTTTTGTTTGGTTGAATTGGATTGGAATTCTACTGTTTTTCTATGGTCCTTATTCGTAAGTTTACACGGCTTACATTTACCACATTTATAAAAGCCCTTGTGGTCAAAAAAAGTGGACATTTTTTTCGGAGGGTCGGGCACATTCTTTACTATTCCATCCCTGATCCTTCTTGCCCTTCTATAAATGAATGTTGGCTTGGATGGCAAAATTTTATTAAGATGTGGGTCATTGCAGATTATAGGCCAATTTTTCCTAATAATTCCTTTCTAAGACTTTATATTGTTTGTTGAATCCCGTTATGAGCGGTACTTTATCTTTCTGCTTATCTTCCCTGTTTCTATTTTGTAGTATGGTTCCCCTATCTAGGCATCCAACTTTATCACGGGTAATTTCCAACTCCTTTTTATTGTAGCCCTTATCCACAAACCTTTCAATCAAAATGTTTGTCTGTGCAAAAAAATCCTCTGGTAAGTCACAATTGCACTTAATCCCAATGAATTGGCCCTTGGGTATTGCTTTTTTCCACTGGGGGTGGTGACAGCTGCTTTTCGGTATGTACCCATTCCGATCAGTGTCTTTAAAGTGTGTTCTAGTATATAATTTATTCCCGTTTTTAAAGATCTCTAAATCCAAGAAATTTATGGTATCCTGATGTACATTCACGGTGAATCTTGTACCATACTGGTTTGAACTATATGCTCTACGAATTTATACAGCTCATTCTGGCCTCCCCTCCAGACGATCAGGATGTCATCTATGAATCTTTTATATGTTTGTATGTGTGGCAACATCTTCCAAATATATCCTTCTCCTCCCACTTGTTAAGGAAGATGTTGGCCACACTGGGGGCATATTTATTCCCCATTCCTACCCCCTTGGTTTGTTTGTAGAATCTGTGGTCATGCCAAAAAAAGTTATTACCCATAGCCATTCTGAACCCTTCCAATATAAATCTCGTCTGTTTTAGCCTCAATTCTGATAAGTTTTTCATTGCCCATGCCACTGCTGCCAGTGCATTGGTCTGTTTGATGTTGGTGTACAACGACTCCACATCCAATGTTACCAATAGCGTGGAGCTATCCACATCAATCAGTTTAAGTAAGTTGATTAAATCTTTGCTATCTTTAATAAAAGCTCTTCCTTTTCCTGCCAGCGGATGGAGAAATACATCCAGGTACTCTCCCAGCCTGAAGTGTATTGACCCAATCCCACTAATTATGGTGGGTTAGTTTTGTTCTCATGGATTTTTGGTACCTGGTATATTACCGGTACTTTCGGTGCTTCCAGTAGCAAATACCTTCCCTCCTTCTTATTTATTATCTTTTTTGAAATGCCCTTATTCAAATATTCCTTTAGCTTTAATTTGAGTTCCTTGTTTGGATTCTTTTTGAGTAGTTGATATGTGGTATTGTCTTTGACCAATTTCTCCAATTCCAAACTATAGTTCTTTTTTGTCAGGATCACTAAGCCTCTCCCCTTGTCAGCAGGTCTGACCACTATATTTTTCCGTTTTTCTAGTTGTTTGATCCCCTTCCATATTCTGTAATTTCTTTCGGGTTTTTCTGGTTCTATACTCGTAATTTCTTTTTCCACCATTCTTTTAAATACATCAATATGTTGGTTTGTACTGGATTTTGGGTTAAATGTGGATTTGTTCCTGAGATGACTATGTGTGTATAGAGTACTATTCTGTTTACTGTGTACTCTTCTCTCCCTTTTCTAAAAAATGTTTTTTCAAATTAAGTTTCCTGATGAACTTTGGCAAATCTATAAACGCCTCAAACTGATTAAACAATTTTCTCGGTGCGTATTTAATCCCCTTGTCTAATACTAATAATTCCTCCTGTGAAAAAACTATGTCGGTTAAATTAAAAATCCCCTCTCCTAGTTTTCCCTTTTTCTTTTTAATTCCCCCTCTGCACCCTCTCCTTCTTATGGGTTTCTGTTCCACTCACCTTCCTGTGGGATGGGAGTACTTCCTACCCTATCGTATACTCAATCTAATTCTACTCCCCTTGTTTCCGTTTCCTCATTTAGGGATGTGTTATTTGAACTTGTCACTAATTCTTCTTCCTGCCATTTATATACTCTTGTAAAGTATATATAAATAAATATCGTGCTGTCAGCGGAAATAAACGTGAATAAGCAGCTAACACATAAAAGTGATCAAATCAAGTAGTTGCAACTATATAAAGAAAAGTGTAGCGCTAACGGTTACAAACATAATCAACGATCATGTGCAAAGTTATGTAAAATATATATGACATATAAATGTGCATAATACTCCTTATAAAACTGTACACATTAAGTCCATAGTATAAGAAAAAGGTGCTAATGGTACATCTCTCAAACAGTATATTAAAAAATAAAAATAGAAAAGTTGAAAGGTCCTTAGAGGGTTAAGAGAGTCCTTAAGGAATAATTAACACCAAAAAATTGTGAAGAAACTTTATGTGTGTTGATAGAAGCCTCCAGCTTAAGGTGGTGGATCTTCTATCAACACACATAAAGTTTCTTCACAATTTTTTTAGCGCTACACTTTTCTTTATATAGTTGCAACTACTTTATATACTCTTCCCTGCATGTAGTCTTTTTTGTCTCTTCGATATTTCCTGACTTTCTTATTTTTAACCACATTATCTAATTTAATTAGGAACTCCTGTACCTTGCTTGCCCTGGTTTTGTAGTCATTAGTATCTATATGGGGTAACATATTCTCCCTGATATTATTAATGTTACCCTCTATTTTCACTAGTTTTATTCTTCTTCTGTCAATGATGATATCAAGTAATTTACTTTCACAGCTGTTAAAGAAACTAAACCATGCCCTTGATAGATTTTCATCTACTATTCCATCATTCGGGCCAATGTCCCATCTCAATCTTCTTGGTGTTATTTTGGCATCTCTGTACCTCTCTAGTGTGCTGATATCCCACCACACCCTTACTTGTTTGTCCATCACGTTTTTAAGGTGTTTAAAATCTTGTTCTAGGTCACTGCTGTGGTGGTGTCATAATTTTCAAAAAGCTCCCCCAGATCCAGCTTACGATTAGCTAGAAACGAGAAAACTTCAATTTTTTTGCTGCCCGTGAAGTGTTTTACCAAAAGTAAAAAATTTTAAATGATAATATGTGAGCCACCGCCGCAAAATATGCCAAAAATACAAAAAAAAAAAAATATATATATATATACAGAATACAATGTACAATATATATGTATTCCGTATATATATATTTTAAAGAAATGTTTTTTAAACATTTTACAATCTTTTAAAAATTTCTTTAATATGTTGAAATATACATGTAGGTTAATAAAGATTATTACATTAGGGTGTTTTTAAGTTTAAAAAGGCTTATTTTGATAAAGGAACATGACAATTGTAAAAGCTTCTCCAGCCGTTTCCATGGGGTGACCCCCGGTGAACCAAAAGGGGATGATTATATAGATTATATAATGTACCAACATAACTGCACCAGGATACAAACTATAAATAGTAATAGATATAGATTAAATTCCCGGAAACCAACAACGGGGGGCCAATAAGGGATTAGTACAGCAGGTAAGGGCAAAACATAACAGTAGTTAAAATGGCAGACTGGGCGCTTACGGTACAGCGGGGAATCGATTGGTTTAGCGCACTAGGGTTGGGGAATAAATACAGTGACGTACCAACATAACAGCAGCTTCCTGATGACGCAATTGTATTGTATGTTCGCCCGGCAGAAAGCGAGGCTTGAGACGGGTGAAAGCGAGGCTTGAGATGCACGCCGTTATAGGAAACATATGGCAACATCTTTACCCCTTTGAAACCGCTGGATAAGCTTGGTGCCAGAAAAAGGGCACATACAAATGTGAGTTTTATAGTCTTTTCTTTTTAACCGAAAATAAACAGTGCATACATACTGTGCCATGATCATTGTTTATTTCTAATGAGGACGAATATCCCATGCACCATTATTACTGGGAAAAACATAGGCAAAGACCCTGAGTGGAGTAGTTATCCCATTAATGAACCAAAGGTGTGTTGACACCTATATTTGGTGAGTGGCCAATCCATACGGTGGTGGTGTTGTCACAAATAGTGGTGAAATCAGTGGCACGGAAATATGGATGGGGATAGAAGTGCACGGAAGTAACTTATTCACACTGAAGAGTTGCACTGGAACTATATATTGTTTATTCACTAGGAATAAATAGCTGGGACACGCAACCCAGCAGAGACACTGGATATTTATAAATCATTTAAAAACTTGTTATATTGATGGTGTGGTGCTATTTGGGAGCATTATTTATAAATCAATGGTGATATATTGTGATGCGACACAGGTATTGGTTGTATTAAACAATAGGAAATTAGTGGTATAACTTGTGCACAACATAATGGAAAGAAAAAAGAAAAATACTGCTCTGTGAAACTGCAACCAAGCAGCCGGCACAGCTGTAGACAAAAAGCATAAATGTAAATATGTAGGAAGGGCAACGCTAGTGTTGCAAAAACCAATGAGATTAAAAACCTGATATTAGACATAAACACATCGGGGTGATAAAGACTCAAATGGTGAAACGATGTGAATTCACCAAAAGAAAAAAATAAATTAATTAAATGAAATGTCACTGTGCTAGTGTGGTGACTGTACCGCAAACAAAATCCAAAACATAAAATTGTAAATAAAGTCCAAATGAATGTATGATCCAGCAAACATATATGGAAATCCAACCACCGGTGTGACCCTTGAAGTAGGAAAATAGTCAAAAGCACCACCACCATAGACAGGAGGAGGCTTACCAGATAGTAGTGACTTGGCGAGGCATATACCGCCCAAGTCTGGAAAGCTTGTTAGGTTAAATAAACCTGATGGGGACAGCTGGTCATGGGTCCATGTCAGTAGATCAGCATCCCATTGACGGTCTGACGCTAATCTACTGACGCAGACCCATGACCAGCTGTTCCCATCAGGTGGAATGCATCTTTGACTGCTGCAAACACAAAATAATTTCACATTAGTTAGGGTGCACCTATATAAGTTTGGTGTATTCCGTATATATATTTTTTTTGTATTTTTGGCATATTTTGCGCTGGTGGCTCACATATTATAAGACTAAGGACATGGATTACTGGATCCATGTCCTGTGGTCTGATGAGACCAAGATAAACTTATTTGGTTCAGATGGTGTCAAGCGTGTGTGGGGCAACCAGGTGAGGAGTTCAAAGACAAGTGTGTCTTGCCTACAGTCAGGCATGGTGGTGGGAGTGTCATGGTCTGGGGCTGCATGAGTGCTGCCGGTACTGGGGAGTTACAGTTCATTGAGGGAACCATGAATGCCAACATGTACTGTGACATACTGAAACAGAGTATGATCCCCTCCCTTTGGAGACTGAGCCAAAAGGGCAGTATTCCAACATGATAATGACCCCAAACACACCTCCAAGGTGACCACTGCCTTGCTAAAGAAGCTGAGGATAAAGGTGATGGACTGGCCAAGCATGTCTCCAGACCTAAACCCCATTGAGCATCTGTGGGGCAAGGTCTCTAACATCCACCAGCTCTGTGATGTCGTCATGGAGGAGTGGAAGAGGACTCCAGTGGCAACCTGTAAAGCTCTGGTGAACTCTAAGCCCAAGAGGGTTAAGGCAGTGCTGGAAAATAATGGTGGCCACAGAAAATATTGACACTTTGGGCCCAATTTGGACATTTTCACTTAGGGGTGTACTCACTTTTATTGCCAGCCGTTTAGCTAATAATGGCTGTGTGTTGAGTTATTTTGAGGGGAAAGCACATTTACATTGTTATACAAGCTGTACACTCACTACTTTACATTGCAGCAAAGTGTCATTTCTTCAGTGTTGTCACATGAAAAGATATATTAAAATATACAAAAATGTGAGGGGGTGTACTCACTTTTGTGAAATACTGTATGTAGGGGACTTATCGTATTATCAGATAGTAAGTCAAATTATGAACAAACTTTCTGGTGGTGCCCAACTAAAACTGAAATACCAGTTCTGAATAGAGATGGACTGTAAAGGGTCAGATCATACCATATAACAGAACCACAGCATGCTCTCCTGGTGTGAGGGGGGGTCTGCTGGGGACTCCTGGTGTGAGGGGGGTCCGCTGGGGACTCCTGGTGTGAGGGGGGTCCGCTGGGGACTCCTGGTGTGAGGGGGTCAGCTGGGGACTCCTGGTGTGAGGGGGGTCAGCTGGGGACTCCTGGTGTGAGGGGGGTCCACTGGGGACTCCTGATGTGAAGGGGGGCTCCGCTGGGGACTCCTGATGTGAGGGGGGTCTGCTGGGGACTCCTGGTGTGAGGGGGGCTCCGCTGGGGACTCCTGGTGTGAGGGGGGCTCCGCTGGGGACTCCTAATGTGAGGGGGCTCTGCTGGGAACTCCTGATGTGAGGGGGGCTCCGCTGGGGACTCCTGATGTGGGGGGGTCCACTGGGAACTCCTGGTGTGAGGGGGGTCCGCTGGGGACTCCTGATGTGAGGGGGGGCTCCGCTGGGGACTCCTGATGTGAGGGGGACTCCGCTGGGGACTCCTGATGTGAGGGGGGGCTGCTGGGGACTCCTGATGTGAGGGGGGCTCTGCTAGGGACTCCTGATGTGAGGGGGGCTCTGCTAGGGACTCCTGATGTGAGGGGGGGTCCTCTGGGGACTTCAGATGTGAGGGGGCTCCGCTGGGGACTCCTGATGTGAGGGGGGGCTCTGCTGGCGGCACCTGATGCGAGGACGGACTCTGCTGGGACACCTGATGCGAGGACGGACTCTGCTGGGGCACCTGATGCAAGGAAGGACTCTGCTGGTCGTGGCAGGTGACACGCTCAGGGATCCCACTGATTCAGCATTATGGTGAGTTGAATGATTTCATTTTATATTACAATGTAATAATAGAAATAATGCACTTCAATCATCCTGACACCATAACAACCATGGTTCCCGGATGATTGAAATGCTAACACCAGGTGTTTGGAGTATCTTTATCTGCTGATTGTTAAACTTTCTAGAATACACATATTTCCATTGTTGTGTAGGATCTGGGCCTGCTGTCCTTCCATCCCTCTCCCCCCCTTTCCCTCTCCATCCCTCATTCATCTCAGACTCTAACCACACCCCCTTTGAGCCACGCCCGTCTAAGTCAAGCCCACGATTTCACGTAAACCATGCCCATTTTTTCCTTTTGCGCAACGCATTTTTTTTTACTTTTCCACTGTACCACGCCCACAAACGTATGCCCCGCCCCCTAATTATAACAAGACTCTGCCTACAGCCAAAAAAGTGTCCCTAAAAAATTTTTTACAATGTTGCCAACTATGTACTTTGTAAGATCATTCAGCAGCCATTAAAATAAATAATTAAAAAAAAATCTTGCTTATGTGTGTGCATGCATTCCTATCAGGTCATAACTACATGGATGGATTATCAGAGAAGACTGCTGTATCGAGGCGGCTCTCTAATTAGGCAAACTAGGTGGCGGCCTAAGGCCTCGCACTCACAGGGGCCTCGCGGTCTCCTAATTTGCCTGTGATCAATACTAATGTCGGCTCCGGCGGCTCCGCCTCCCCCCCACTCATCGCCGGGATGGACTGACCAATCGGGCATTGCCTGAAGGCCCCCTGGGCAAATCATGGAGCATCCCGGTCTGGTGGCAGTAGGTGTGGGGAGCGGGACCTCTAGGTGCCAGCACCCGACTCCAGGTGCGATCTCAGCAAGGCGTGAGGGACACGGGTAGCCATAGGGCACACAGCTGCTGAGGTAGCTGGGCTGCTCCTTCAGTCCACGCCGCTGACCCTGACCCGACCGCCAATTCAGTTCAGCAGTCAGGGACAGAAACTACCTAGCAGCGCAACCCCATGACTGTGAGGGGGAAGGAGCTTCAATGAATCCGATCTTCTGATGCTGCCTGGCCGTCCAGAGAGAAAGTGAGTGCCTGGCCATGCAGCCCTCCTATGCTCCCGGATAGGAGGAGCGGCGGGGCCACTGCATATAGAAGAATTGATCTTTCCATATTCCTCCTGCAGCCGCTAAATGTTTGCAGGAGGGGGAGGAGAAACTAGCAATCGCCGGCTGCAGGAGGAACATGGAAAGATCAATTCTCCTATATGCAGCGGCTCCGCCGCTCCTCCTATCCAGCTTTTTTTGCTGCCCCCCTGGCTCCGCCCCCCATGATCTCCTCCGGCCCGACCCCTGTGCTCTCCACTCCACCCCACCCCATGCTCTCTGTTCCCCCATGTTCTCCCTTGTTCCACCCCCCATGATCTTCTCTGGCCCCCCTGTGCTCTCCACCCCACCCCATGCTCTCGGTCCCCCCCATCTGCTCTCCACCCCCCCAGTGCTCTCCACCCCACCATGCTCTTAGCCCCCCAGTCTGATCTCCACCCCCATGTTCTCCACCTCACCTTGCTTTCCAGCTCCCCACACAGTGCTCTTCAGCTCCCCCAGTGCTCTCTGCCCCCACCATGTGCTCCCTGACTCCCCTCCCTAGTGCTCTCCACCCCACCGTGCTCTCCAATTCCCCCCATGTACTCCCTGGCTCGGCCGCACCATGCTCTGGGTCCCCCATGTGTTCCCTGGCTCCATCCCCATGATCCCCCCCCCGCGCTCTCCACCCCACCATGCTCTCGATCCCCCCATGTGCTCCCTTGTTCCGCCCCCCATGATCTTCTCCGGCCCCCCTGTGCTCTCTACCCCACCCCATGCTCTCGGTCCCCCAGTGCTCTCCACCCCACCATGCTCTTAGCCCCCCCATCTGATCTCCACCCCCCATGCGCTCCACCTCACCATGCTTTCCAGCTCCCCACACAGTGCTCTTCTTCAGCTCCCCCAGTGCTCTCTGCCCCCTCATGTGCCCCCTGGCTCCCCTCCCTAGTGCTCTCCACCCCACCTTGCTCTCCAGTTCCCCCCATGTGCTCCCTGGCTGGGCCCCCCTGTGCTCTCCACCCCACCATGCTCTCGGTCCCCCCATGTGCTCCCTTGCTCCACCCCCTATGATCTCCTCCGGCCCCCCATGCTCTCCAGCTCCCTCCCCAGTGCTCCCCACCCCACCATGCTCTCAACCCCCATCTGCTCTCCGCCCCCCCATGCTCTCCACCTCACCTTGCTTTTCAGCTCTACCAGTGCTTTCTTCACCCCTCCCTATGTGTTCCCTGGCTCCCCCCAGTGCTTTTCACCGCACAGTGCTCTCCAGTCCCCCATGTGCTCCCTGGCTCCCCTCCCCAGTGCTCTCCACCCCACCGTGCTTGCCAGTCCCCCCCACAGTACTCTCTGCCAACACCCATGTGCTCTCTAGCTCCCCACTATGCTCTCCACCCCACCGTGCTCTCCAGTCCCCCCCACTGCTCTCCGCCCCTCCATGCTCTCCACCCCACTATGCTTTCCAGCTCCCCCTCACAGTGCTCTTCAGCTCCCCCAGTGCTCTCTGCCCCCCATGTGCTCCCTGGCTCCTCCCAGTGCTCTCCACCCCCATTCTATTTGTCCCCCCAGTACTCTCTGCCCCCCCACACCAGTGCTCTCCCGCTCCCCCATACTCTCTGCCCCCCTGTGCTCTACACCCCCCAGTGCGTTCAGCCTGGCTGCTCTCTACCCCCCGTGCTCCCCGCCTCACTCCCATGCTATCCTCCACCCCTGTGCTCTTTCTTGGCCCCCTCACCCCCCCCCCCACAGTTCTGCAAGGTTACAGTCTCCTTTCTCCCACTGGCTGCTGCAGGGGATCTGTCAGGATGGAGAGCGGGGAGGGGACCAGTCCCATGGACTGCTCAGTCTAAAATGCCTGGGCCCCTTTTTTTTGTCCCAGTCCGGGCCTGATGGGGAAGGTGAGCATCATCGACAGTAAAGACCAATAGCCCTGGAGTGAGAAGAGCTCTGAAGACCTCCAAGGCTTGGAGGACAGGCTGACTGGGACACAGAAAACAAAGACGGGCAGAAGGTGCTGGCGGCCAGGGACCACTCAATCTCACAGCAAACAGATCCTCTGGAAGGAGGAGCACACTGTCCCCACCCGGAACAAGAATAGACCCTGTCTGCTGCTGGCCGTCAAGAACATCCTGCTGGCATGGAAGGTACTGTACCAAGCATCACATAAACCTTCCCACAGACAGGGACTGCAGACTGGCACATGGGGCACAGGAGGGGCTGCAGACAATGACAGGGCTAGGAATCTCTCTATCACTCCTCTCTCTTTCTAACCTCACCCTCTCCCCCCCCCCCTCTGGCATTGGCTGCATATGTCTTGGCTGCATATGTCTGATGGGTGAGGAGGGTGCCCTGGAAGTGGTGCTGATCCCATTATGGGTGTGAGTGGGGCCTCGTGTCTAAGTTTTGCCTAAGGCCTCACAAAGCCTAGAGCTGCCTCTGGTATGGTTTAATGCGATTGAGTATGGAGGGCAGATCTCTAACCAAAATCAACCAATGAGTAGAAAGGATATTATAAAGTCCATTTCCAACGAAAACTTTATTAATTTTAATATGATTGGGGAAAGGTTAGAACTTGTATCATATTGTTATTGCTGTCAGGGAAGATTCACCACTCTGTTAATCCTGGTGACAGAAAGTGATGGGAAATCCAACATTTTATAGTTGTCACAGCAGCAGAAAGCAAGGGAAAATCTTAATTTGGGGACAACACATCTGGTGGCAACTGTCTAAAACTGACCATAGACAGCAACGCTGGGACAAGGTCACTCAGGGCAAAGATGCCAAACTGAGCCCCCCCCCCATCCCTGCAATAATCCTTTGCGCCCAGGGCAGCTGCTCTCCTGCCCAGCCCTTGTCCCAGCCCTGGTAGACAGGTAGCCAGTAGGCTGAATGAAATACACTAACAGAATAAATTATTCTGGCCAATGAAATGAATAAACGCCCAAACACTTGACGCCTGTAAACGCGCTTAAACACTTAAAACATGCATTAGACACTTTTACAGGTGGTTTTTTTTTTGCCAGAAGGAAGGCTTCTAGGAGAGTTTAGAAAATTTCCAGTGTGCATGAGGCCTACGGCTCCATTCACACCTGAGCGTAGCGATTTACTGGCATTTTGGGGGCATTTTTTAAAAGCGTTTTTTTCCAACTTTTTACAAGCATTTCAGAAGTGTATTACAAGCATTTTACAGCTTCAGGCGTTTTTGTTTAGCCAATAGAAAGCACTAGGGGGAGCAGAGGGAGAGGAAATTAGGGGTGGAGAGCTTTAAAATGCTCAAGTCAGGCGTTTCTATTGAAGTCTATGGGGCCAAAAACACTTGTATTCTGCTGACTTTTAGGCAGGGTTCACAAAAAGAAGTTCATGTACTTTTTTAAACGACAGGCATTTTGCTTCAGGTGACAGAACACTCAGATGTGAACAGGGGCCATTGAATTGAATGGGATTTGGCTTGTTGAGAGTTTTAGATCTTCAAGCAGAAAATCGCTCAGGTGTGAACAAGGCCTAAAATCTGAACACAGATCCTAATGGGGATTGCCACTTTTAGCAAGTATACACCGCTCCTAAAGCGCCCCTGCCCATTGAAAACCTGCAGCGGCACTTTGCGGGTGGTTTTAACCCTTTTTCGATCGTTAGCGGTGCGTAAAACCGCCCTGCTAGCAGCCAAAAAGCGCCTCTAAAACGACGGTAAAGTGGCTCTACAAATAGCGCCGCTTTACCGCCGTCGCCCGCCCAAGTGTGAAAATAGCTTTACAGTTCACACTGCTCTTGTACAACTGAAGCCCGTTTGAACCAGGCCTCAGAATACACCGATCAGCAGCTGATTAGCTGCAGCTGCTGATTGAGAAATACTTTCTGGTTTGCTTTATTCCCAGCACCTGATCCCATTCCTCAGGCGATCACTGAGTTTTTGCATATTAACAAGGGTACTGCCGAGTCCACAGTGGTGTGGGATGCCTTGAAGGCTCACTTGAGGGGACTTATCATTAGACAGATCTCTAAAATCAAAACTAAAACTAAGGACTGGGAAAACACTGTCATGCAAGAAGCTAGTGAAGTAAAAGCACGATATGTACAGGATCCCACTGATAACACAGAGCGTAGATGGTTGGAGGCCCAGCCCTTTATCAACAGCTGAAAATAAGAGATTCTTTATTAAACAAAATTACTTCAATGAGGGGGAAAATACGGGTCACCTCCTGGCAGTGAGGCACAACAGGGCACTGCGCATATAGAAGCCATTCAGACCCCACTTGGAGACACAGTCAAGGAGCAGGCTCAAATCGTATCGGTGTTCATGGAATTCTTCAGAGATGTGTATACCTCTAAGGTGAATCCTACAGAAGAGGCACTTTCCCACTCCCTGGACCATTGCCACACACTAAAGGCTACGATACAGGAAGTTGAGATGCTGAATGCTCCACTTAAACTGGAGGAACTCTCACTGGCTGTGTAACAAATGGTGAATAGTAAGGCCCCTGGCACTGATGGACTGCCGATAGAAACATACAAACAGTATGGTGAGACCCTATTGCCAGGTCTGTTAGATGTAATGAACGACTCTTTTAGGACTGGTCGCCTTCCGAATTCCATGGGGAAATCTGTGGTAGTGGTGTTTCCTTACAGCCAGACTCCTACAGGCCCATATCAATGCTAAATTCGGATGTCAAGATTTTGGCACGAGTATTGGCAACTAGACTGGCTACAGTTATTTCTAGACTGGTCCATATAGACCAGTCGGGATTTATCCCAGCACAGTCCACGGCACTAAATATCAGGAGGCTTTTCCTGAATGTTCAGCTCCCAATAGAGAACTCAGGAAATAGAGCGATCCTTTCCCTCGACGCTGTCAAGGCATTTGACAGCGTGGAGTGGAACTATCTGTGGGCTGTGTTGGCTAAATTCGGCCTAGGGGAGGGGTTTATATCCTGGATTAAACTCTTATATGCAGCACCAACAGCGAGGATTAGAATAAACGACATATTATCGGAGGCCTTTCCATTGTTCCGGGGCTCTAGACAGGGGTGCCCATTGTCACCCCTGCTCTTTGCCTTGGCATTGGAACCCTTGGCGGCTAGGATCAGAGAATCACCAGATATTGTGGGCTTTAGACGGAACCATAAAGAAGATAAACTTTCATTATATGCTGACGATGCCTTATGCCGGGTACACACGAGCGGACTTTCCGGCAGACTTGGTCAGACATTCTTCCCGCCGGACTTTCCGGCGGACTACCTGAACGGACGGACTTGCCTACACATGATCGGACTTTCTGGCAGGCTAGGTCGGCCCGTCTTTCCGACAGACTTTCGCCGGAGTTACGGCGGACTTTCAGAATCGACGTACCCGAGTCATGTATGACGGGACTAGAAAAGAAAGTGAATCTCGCCGCTTTTATGGGCAAGATTGACACCTTGCGAGCCCCATCGCGGGGCATACCAGGCCCTTAGGTCTGGTATGGATTTTAAGGGGAACCCCCTACGCCGAAAAAATGGCGTGGGGTCCCCCCTAAAATCCATACCAGACCCCGATCTGAGCACGCAGCCCGGCTGGTCAGGAAAGGGGGTGGGGACGAGCGAGCGCCCCCCCCAAACCGTACCAGGCCGCATACCCTCAACATGGGGGGGTGGGTGCTTTGGGGGAGGGGCACCCTGTGGGGCCCCCACCACAAAGCACCTTGTCCCCATGTTGATGAGGACAAGGGCCTCTTCCCGACAACCCTGGCCGTTGGTTGTCAGGGTCTGCGGGTGGGGGGCTTATCGGAATCCAGGAGCCCCCTATAACAGAGGGCCCCCAGATCCCGGCCCCCCACCCTATGTGAATGAGTATGGGGTACATGGTACCCCTACCCATTCACCCAGGGAAAAAGTGTCAATAATAAAATACACTACACAGGTTTTTAAAGTAATTTATTAGACAGCTCCAGGGGGGGTCTTCTTTCGGCTTCGGGGTCCCTCCGGTTCCTCTTCTCCCGGCGTCCGGTTGGTTCTTCTCCACTCTCTCTGGCCTCTTCTCCCGGTGTTCCAGTTCTTCTGCCGGCTCCTCCGCTATCTTCATGCCACTCTTTTGTTAGCGGGGGCCTGGGCTTCTGGGCTTCTGGGCTTCTTGGCTTCTTCTCTTCTTCCGATGTTGACACGATGGTCTCTCCGGCTGGAATGCTCTCTGAGCGCTCCAATGTGACTTATATAGGCGGAGACCCCGTCCCCTTATGCCATCACAGTCCCTGGGCATGCTGGGACTGTGATGTTTTAGGGGGGCATGGTCACTGGGTGATGTTGACCACGCCCCTCTAAAACGTCACAGTCCCAGCATGCCCAGGGACTGTGACGGCATAAGGGGGCGGGGTCTCCGTCTATATAAGTCCCATCGGAGCGCTCAGAAAAAGCCAAGAAGCCAAGAAGCCCAGAAGCCAGAAGTCCGGGCCCCTGCTAACAAAAGAGCGGCATGAAGATAGCGGAGGAGCCGGCAGAAGAACTGGAACACTGGGAGAAGAGGCCAGAGAGAATGGAGAAGAACCAACCGGACGCCGGGAGAAGAGGAACAGGAGGGACCCCCGAAGCCGGAAGAAGACCTCCCGGAGCTGTCTAATAAATTACTTTAAAAACCTGTGTAGTGTGTTTTATTATTAACACTTTTTCCCTGGGTAAATGGGTAGGCATACCATGTACCCCATACTCATTCACATAGGGTCGGGGGCCGGGATCTGATGGCCCTCTTATTATAGAGGGCTCCTGGATTCCGATAAGCCCCCCGCCCGCAGACCCCGACAACCAACAGCCAGGGTTGTTGGGAAGAGGCCCTTGTCCTCATCAACATGGGGACAAGGTGCTTTGTGGTGGGGGGGCCCCGCAGGGCACCCCCTCCCCCAAAGCACCCACCCCCCCATGTTGAGGGCATGCGGCCTGGTACGGTTTAGGAGGGGGGGTGCTCGCTCGTCCCCACCCCCTTTCCTGACCGGCCGGGCTGCGTGCTCGGATCGGGGTCTGGTATGGATTTTAGGGGGGACCCCACACCGTTTCTTCGGCATAGGGGGTTCCCCTTAAAATCCATGCCAGACCTAAGGGCCTGGTATGCCCTGCGCTCACCGCAATAGGAAAATTTGTTTGATGCTGTACCCTGCCCTTGTGTCGTATCTGGTCCGTCGGACCAGCATACAGACTAACGGGCTTTCCGTCAGGAACTGAGTCCGGCGGAAAGATTTGAAACATGCTTCAAATCTAGGTCCGGTGGACTTTTGGGAAAAAAAAGTTCACAGGAACCTACACACGATTGGATTGTGCGGCGCACTCTGGTCCGCCGGACCAAGTATGTCGGAAAGTCCGCTCGTGTGTACGCGGCATTACTGTACTTAGGGTATACGGATGGCTCCCTGATTGCTGCTATGTGAGTCATCGGGTTGTTTGGAGAGTTTTCTGGTTTTGCCATTAATTGGCATAAATCAGTGCTCCTCCCGCTGGATAATCTCCCCTTAGCGTTGCCAGACAGTGTGGCCCGGATACAGGTGGTAGATTCCTTTAAATACTTGGGAATTGTAGTGACAAAAGATCCTACGGACTATATATCCCTTAATTTAAAGCCTCTACTACAGAAATTTAAAACTAAGTGTGCTGCCTGGTGTAAATTGCCATTGTCAGTCACTGGAAGAGCTAACTTGACTAAGATGATCTGGGCCCCGCAACTGTTATATATCTTGCACAATGCCCCGGTGTGGATACCGAAATACTGGTTCTGACGTACTGACTCTCAATTTAGATCTTTAATCTGGAAAAATAAAGTAGCAAGGATAAAACTTACCACCCTACAGTACCCTAAAGACCAAGGAGGAATGGCTGTTTATCATGCTCAGACATATTTCTATGCTGCACAGATACAACACTTCACAGGATGGAATCAGCCTGATGCACCGAATCCCTCTAAATCTTTACTCATAAGCCCTACTACGACATACTCTGCACTATCTCATATGGAGATGGGTTTCCCCGCGGCCCCTTCACTATGCCCTACAGTCTGCCTTTTTTAAAAACTTTGGAGTAGTATCAAACGGCAATTAGGAATCAATGGCTTCCTACCTAGCACGCCAATATGACGGAACAGGTCCTACACCGAGCTAGCTAAACTTAGTGGTCACACACGGTGGGAGGCGGCAGGGGTTAAATATTTGTCCCAAATTTTTGATGAGATGGGCCTGAAATCCTACGTGAAACTGAGAGAGGAGTTCCCACTATTAGGCGATTTCCACTATCAGTATATTCGGCTGAGCCACGCAGTCCGATCTCAGAGCAATTGCTCGTCCCTGCACCTGGTAGACTCAACCTTCTTGGAGTCTGTGTTTGATGAAACTGAAAAAAAAGGTGTCATCTCCAAAACCTATATGCAAATGTTGGCTCATATACAGGCACCTGATATTCTGCCTGTGTTGGCAATGTTTATACCTCACTTAAATAATTAATGATACAAAAAATAAGTGATTAAACCTTTGTCTATATAAGAATAAAAATGAACGATAACAGGGCAAAAAGATAAACAATTACATTTATTTATACAGAAAAGAAACTTAGAATAATTAGAATTTATCATATATCTCAAGTGATGTTACAGGTACAGTGTTATCAGGCTACCGAGATAATTTAGGCCAAACTTAGATAAGGTTACAATGGACATACACATGCTATCAATATTATAAGACAAATCCTAGGATACAAAAGGTTAGGGAAAAAGTAAAGAGAGATACGAGAATACTTTACACGGACATCCTGTCGTCTCAATGGTCTGGAGCTGGACAGAGAGAACCTTTAGCTCTCTCCCTATTTTATATGCATTCTCCACCAATCAACAGATGCAACATATTCATTGGTTCAGAGTTGCATCAAATTCTGATTGGCTACCTCTGAAGCCTACTGTTCATTGGTTCACAGTTGCCTCAAATCCTGACTGGCTACCACTGAAGCTTCCCAAATGTTCATGCTGAGGTTTAAAAGTTCCGGTGCCCTTAAGTCTAGGAATTAATTAACCATTCCCTTTGATCCCCAACTCAAGCAGTTCGGACATTTGCACGTCAATGGCCCCCTGGTGAGGTAGAGCCTTGATGTCTGCAAATACTCTTTGATTCAATTAATGCCTGGGGACTAGGGATGAGCTTCGAGTTCGAATCGAACACATGTTCGACTCGAACATTGGCTGTTCGCAAGCTCGCCGAACAGCGAACAATTTGGGGTGTTCGCGGCAAATTCGAATGCTGCGGAACACCCTTTAAAAGTCTATGGGAGAAATCAAAAGTGCTAATTTTAAAGGCTTATATGCAAGTTATTGTCATAAAAAGTGTTTGGGGACCCGGGTCCTGCCCCAGGGGACATGGATCAATGCAAAAAAAAGTTTTAAAAACGGCCATTTTTTCAGGAGCAGTGATTTTAATAATGCTTAAAGTCAAATAATAAAAGTGTAATATCCCTTTAAATTTCGTAGCTGGGGGGTGTCTATAGTATGCCTGTAAAGGGGCGCATGTTTCCCGTGTTTAGAACAGTCTGACAGCAAAATGACATTTGAAAGGAAAAAAGCCATTTAAAACTACTCGCGGCTATTGCATTGCCGGTCCGACAATACACATAGAAGTTCATTAATAAAAACGGCATGGGAATTCCCCACAGGGGAACCCCGAACCATAATTTAAAAAAAAAATGACGTGGGGGTCCCCCTAAATTCCATACCAGGCCCTTCAGGTCTGGTATGGATTTTAAGGGGAACCCCGCGCCAAAAAAAAAAACGGCGTGAGGTCCCCCCAAAAATCCATACCAGACCCTTATCCGAGCACGCAACCTGGCAGGCCGCAGGAAAAGAGGGGGGACGAGAGAGCAGCTCCCCCCTCCCGAACCATACCAGGCCACATGCCCTCAACATTGGGAGGGTGCTTTGCGGTAGCACCCCCAAAACACCTTGTCCCCATGTTGATGAGGACAAGGGCCTCATCCCCACAACCCTGGCCGGTGGTTGTGGGGGTCTGCGGGCAGGGGGCTTATCGGAATCTGGAAGCCCCCTTTAACAAGGGGACCCCCAGATCCCAGCCCCCCCCCGTATGAAATGGTAAGGGGGGTACCCCTACCATTTCACTAAAAAACTGTCAAAAATGTTAAAAATGACAAGAGACAGTTTTTGACAATTCCTTTATTTAAATGCTTCTTCTTTCTTCTATCTTCCTTCATCTTCTTCTTCTTCTTCTGGTTCTTCTGGCTCTTCTGGTTCTTCCTCCGGCGTTCGTGTCCAGCATCTCCTCCGCGGCATCTTCTATCTTCTTCTCGTCGGGCCACTCCGCAGCCATGGCATGGGGGGAGGCTCCCGCTCTTCTCTTCATCCTCTTCACTTCTTCATCTTCTTCTTTTCTTCTCTTCATTTTCTTCTCCGGCCGCTCCGCACCCATGTTGGCATGATGGGAGGCTCCCGCTGTGTGACCACGTCTCCTCTTCTGACGGTTCTTAAATAATGGGGGCGGGGCCACCCGGTGACCCCGCCCCCGTCTGACGCACAGGACATGACGGGACTTCCCTGTGGCATTCCCCGTGACGACACAGGGAAGTCCCGTGCATCAGAGGGGGGCGGGGTCACCGGGTGGCCCCGCCCCCGTTATTTAAGAACCGTCAGACGAGGAGACGCCGTCACACAGCGGGAGCTTCCCTCCATGCCAGCATGGATGCGGAGCGGCCCGGAGAAGATAATGAAGAAGAGAAGAAGAAAGGAAGATGAAGAAGAGAAGAAGATGAAGAGAAGAGCGGGAGCCTCCCCCCATGCCATGGGTGCGGAGCGGCCCGAGGAGAAGAAGATAGAAGACGCCGCGGAGGAGATGCTGGACGAGAACGCCAGAGGAAGAACCAGAAGGTCCAGAAGAACCAGAAGAAGATGAAGGAAGATAGAAGAAAGAAGAAGCATTTAAATAAAGGAATTGTCAAAAACTGTCTCTTGTCATTTTTAACATTTTTGACAGTTTTTTAGTGAAATGGTAGGGGTACTTTTGTACCCCCTTACCATTTCACACAGGGGGGGGGGCTGGGATCTGGGGGTCCCCTTGTTAAAGGGGGCTTCCAGATTCCGATAAGCCCCCCGCCCGCAGACCCCCACAACCACCGGCCAGGGTTGTAGGGATGAGGCCCTTGTCCTCATCAACATGGGGACAAGGTGTTTTGGGGGGCTACCCCAAAGCACCCTCCCAATGTTGAGGGCATGTGGCCTGGTACGGTTCAGGAGGGGGGCTCTCTCGTCCCCCCTCTTTTCCTGCGGCCTGCCAGGTTGCTTGGATAAGGGTCTGGTATGGATTTCTGGGGGGACCCCACACCATTTTGTTTTTTTTTTGGCGCGGGGTTCCCCTTAAAATCCATACCAGACCTGAAGGGCCTGGTATGGAATTTAGGGGGACCCCCACGTCATTTTTTTTTTAAATTTTGGCTGGGGTTCCCCTTAATATCCATACCAGACCTAAAGGGCCTGGTATGGAATTTAGGGGGACCCCCACATCATTTTTTTAAAAAATTTTGGTTCGGGATTCCCCTGTGGGGAATTCCCATGCCGTTTTTTATCAATGAACTTCTATGTGTATTGTTGGACCGGCAATGCAATAGCCGCAAGTAGTTTTAAATGGCTTTTTTCCTTTTAAATGTCATTTTGCTGTCAGACTGTTCTAAACACGGGAAACATGCGCCCCTTTACAGGCATACTATAGACACCCCCCAGCTATGAAATTTAAAGGGATATTACACTTTTATTGTTTGACTTTAAGCATTATTAAAATCACTGCTCCTGAAAAAACGGCCGTTGTTAAAACTTTTTTTTGCATTGATCCATGTCCCCTGGGGCAGGACCCAGGTCCCCAAACACTTTTTATGACAATAACTTGCATATAAGCCTTTAAAATTAGCACTTTTGATTATTCATGTTCGTGTCCCATAGACTTTAATGGTGTTCGCGTGTTCGAACGAACTTTTTTCCTGTTCGCATGTTCTGGTGCGAACCGAACAGGGGGGTGTTCGGCTCATCCCTACTGGGGACCTTCCCTGGTTCCCACGAGACAGGAGAAACCGCATTTCTAAAAGGTGAGCTGGGCCCTTATTTTATCATGAAATTAAAAACATCTACCTATATACACACACACATATATATATATATATATATATATATATATATATATATATATATATATATATTATATATATATATATATATATATATATATATATATATATATATATATATATATATATCCCTACATTACATAAACACATACATACATCCAATGGGGCATGGCAATTTAATTAGAGTCCTTGCAATGGTTCCCTTGGAGCTCCTTGATATAAATATGAATTTCAAAATCTCCATCACATTCCCCCCCGCAGTTCATTCTTGAACTTATGTCTTCCTTCAATGATTTTGTACCCACCCACAACAGCCCAGAAGCCCTGACCCTTCCCCACCACCACCATGGCCTGCTCTTCCTTTCTTGAACACGCCAGAACTCCTCAAGGTAGGCTTGAGACAGCAAAGAAATCCTGGTGCCTTTGAGACTTCACATCCAAACCATGAGTGTCTGTACTGCAATGTTTCATCGCCCCTCTGCCTTGGACGACCGGAACTCCAACATTGATGGCGGGATCCTGGCATATCTAGTCCTGTAACTTGGTAAGACCGTGTAATGGTTGCACCGATTGGATTGGACCGCGAGATAGCATGGTGAAGGAAAGTTCAGGGAGTCTTATTCGTGACACATTTGTCTCAAGAAATGACTTGGTTGTCTTTCGGTGGTGGTAGGGCGGGCCTCCAGACAGTCCTGCATGAATACCAAAAAAGAGAGAAAAGAACGTCTGTGTACAGTTAATGGAGGAATGCCAGACAGGATCAGCAGTGTGGCCATTAAGGCTAAATACTTATAAGGGGTGTAATGTGGATGAGTAAAGTAGGATCCCCACAGGGTACAGAGTCCGAGCAACAGCCAGTATCATCCATGGCCCTTGATGGTAGGGATAGTCAACACTGCCTGCTATTGCCAGGTCCCTGGGTTCACCACACCTGCTCATGGGGCTCAGGTTAAAGCAGTAGGATGGACTGGTACCATCACTTAAAGTAATGAAAGATAAGAATATGAAACAAAGAAAGTAGGAACGAGAAAGAAGAGGGGAAAAAAAAACAAGCAAAAAAAAAAACAAACAGGTTTACAGGTTTAATGCTGCTTCAACCCAGCACTTTATGTCAAAGAGCATTGAATCTGCATTTATAAAAACAAATGAACAATATATAACTGTCCTGAAAAATTATTATAAAGTGCCTTGGAAGATAATGCATTGCAGCTGTTGCAGCAGCAACTTAGCAAAGAGAAAAAAAAAATAATAAAGAGGAACAAAAAATAAAAATAGGTAACTCCACTCCCATATTAGTGATCAACAGGTGAACAGGATCACTGTCACTAAAAATGTACAAGTTGGGAACAAAAAAAATTTAAAAAAGGGAGAGAATAAAACAATGGTTGCCAAAAACTTTTAGAATTTAGTCAAACCCGACTGCACTTTATTGCTCAAAATTTTTTAGAGGCTTTTTCCCAAAATAACAAAAAGAAAAATATAATTCTAGGGTCCTCTTTTAAATGTGCACAATACTCTACATCGGTCTCGTAATAGCTACCAACATCAGGACAGAAACAGGGTGGAGTTTACTAAAGCTGTGGCCTTAAGACTGTACCTGAATGAACTTTTCTCACTAAGAAATCTTCGTATGAGATATTTAGATTGACCTCTTTTGATCTTGAGATCACCCAAATCGTCCACTTCACTCCTCCTAAGACATCCTGATTTCCAGCTCCCTTGTTACCTCCTCCCATGCTCAACATCAGGACTGCTCCAGAACCTCTGGAACTCCCCCACCCCAATATGTCCAGCCAGGCCCTACCCTTTTCACATCTAGGTGATCCCTAAAAATGTTACCTCAGCCAGCTCCATATTCCCAGCTGCTATTATTTTTGTACCACCCTCCTCTTCTTAGATCATAAACCCCTTGAGCAGGGCCCTTCTATTCACGCCCTGCACAAACTGTTGGCACTATCTACCTGTTGTCCAAACTACCCAACTACCCAACTTTTAACTCCTCCCCAAATCACAATGGAAGTTTCAGTAGGTATAAGGGGATGTCAGGTTTGCTATCATAGGCGTGCCCACCGGGTGTGCCCAGGCACACCCTAATCCCTGTGCTGAGGTCTCATTGGTCCAGATAAAAGTGCCCGTAAAAATAACCGTGACCTGGTCGGCTACGAACTGCGCATGCACAGTTCTGGCGGGCTGCCCGACTCCCGAAGCTGATCATAATCCGATCCTGTATTCGGCCAGCGCCGGCGGGCGGGACCTCCTGGGGGGGGGCGGATTTGACAGAGGCTGTGATGTCACGGCGCATCCCGCCTGGCGCGCCAGCCTTTAAAAGAAGTCACCATGAGGCAGGAGCTGAGCAGGCGGAATGGAGGAGCCATGCCTGTCAGACAATCCAGTGATAGCACAGCCCAGCGCAGCAGCTGCCCAGGCAACATCCACAGCACAAGCGGACCAGCTCAGGGCAAGCCAGCATTCTCAGACTTCCTTGGTAAGGTAATAAAGGCAGGAGGTTATTGTGGCAGGAGCTGGTGGTTGCAGAAGGTGGTGGCAGGAGGTGATGGTGTTTGGGGCAGGAGCTAGTGGTGGCAGGTGGTGGTGGTGGTGTTTGGGCCAGGAGGTGTCTGGGGAAGGAGGTGGTGGTGACAGGAGGTGATGGTGGTGGAGGTGGTGGCAGAAGGAGGTGGTGGTGGGGCAGGAGGTGATGGTGGCAAGAGCTGACAGGAGCTGATTGTGGCAGGAGGTGGTGGGTGCAGGAGGTGGTATTTGGGGCAGGAGCTGATGATGGCAGGAGCTGGTGGTGGCAGAAGGTGGTGGGTGCAGGAGGTGGTGGTGGTGTTTGGGGCAGGAGCTGGTGGTGGCAGGAGCTGGTGGTGGCAGAAGGTGGTGGTGTTTGGGGCAGGGGGTGGTGGGGCAGGAGGTAGTGGTGGCAAGAGCTGACAGTAGCTGATTGTGGCAGGAGGTGTTTGGGGCAGGAGGTGATTGTGGCAGAAGGTGGTGGTGGTGGGTGCAGGAGGTGGTGGTGGTGTTTGGGGCAGGAGCTGGTGGTGGCAGGAGGTGATGGTGACTGGTGGTGGTGGGTGCAGGAGGGGGTGGAGGTGTTTGGGGCAGGGGGTATCTGGGGCAGGAGATGATGGTGTTTGGGACAGAAGCTGGTGGTGGCAGGTGGCGGTGGTGGTGTTTGGGCCAGGAGGTGTTTGGGGATAGAGGTGGATGTGACAGGAGGTGATGGTGGTAGAGGTGGTCGCAGAAGAAGCTGGTGGTGGCAGAAGGAGGTGGTGGTGGGGCAGGAGGTGATGGTGGCAAGAGCTGACAGGAGCTGATTGTGGCAGGAGGTGGTATTTGGGGCAGGAGCTGGTGATAGCAGGAGCTGGTGGTGGCAGGAGATGATTGTGGCAGAAGGTGGTGGTGGTGGGTGCAGGAGGTGGTGGTGGTGTTTGGGGCAGGAGCTGGTGGTGGCAGAAGGTAGTGGTGGTGTTTGGGGCAGGGGGTGGTGGGGCAGGAGGTAGTGGTGGCAAGAGCTGACAGGAGCTGATTGGGGCAGGAGCTGGTGGTGGCAGGAGGTGATTGTGGCAGAAGGTGGTGGTGAGTGCAGGAGGTGGTGGTGGTGTTTGGGGCAGGAGCTGGTGGTGGCAGGAGGTGATGGTGGCTGGTGGTGGTGGGTGCAGGAGGTGGTGGTGGTGTTTGGGGCAGGAGGTGGTGGTGGCAAGAGCTGACAGGAGCTGATTGTGGCAGGAGGTGGTGGTGGAGGCAGGAGGTGTTTGTGGCAGGAGGTGGCGGTGGTGTTTGGGGCAGGAGGTGGTGGTGGGGCAGGAGGTAATGGTGACAAGAGCTGACAGGAGATGATGGTGGAGGTGGTGGTGGCAGGAGCTGGTGGAGGTGGTGGTGGCAGGAGGTGGTGGTGGCGGTGGGTGCAGGAGGTGATGGTGGCAAGAGCTGACAGGAGGTGATGGTGGTGGCAGGAGCTGGAGGAGGTGGTGGTGGCAGGAGCTGATGGTGGCGGTGGGTGCAGGAGGTGATGGTAGCAAGAGCTGGCAGGAGGTGATGGGGGCAGGGGATGATGGGGGAAGGGGATGATGGGGGCAAGAGGTAGTGGTGGCAAGAGCTGGCAGGTGATGGTGGTGGGGGCAGGAGCTGGAGGCAGGAGGTGATGGGGAACAGAAACCGATGGACTATTATTATATCGAAAATAACAGAATGTGTAAGGTAAGGTAAATATGTACCTTAAATCGCATTGCTATTTGCATAGTGTACTTGTTCGTAGCCTAAATACTGAAATGTGCACTTAAAACTGTAATTTTGTAAAATGCCAGTAAAAATGTGCCTGTGCCAGTAAATTTTGGGTGTTGTGCCAGTAAATTTCAATCTGGTAGGTTGGCAACACTGCTCAATGAGGTGACATGAGCAGTGAGAGACAGCACTGAGCAGGGCAGGCACTGGCATCCAAACACACGATGGAGCAAAAATAAAGAGGCAACTCGATATGAACCCTCCCTGGTTGACTTATCAGCAAAAAAAGTAAGTGTGCGTATATATATATATATATTTAGTTTTGGAGTGCACACCCTAATCCAATAGGCTGCGCACGCCTATGTTTGCTATAAAACCTTTCTTCAGGGGTGATCGGGGGTTCTCCAGCACTCATCAGTACCAGTCATCTGAGGCTGTCCAGACTCAAACCCCCAGAACAAGATGGACTCCAGGGTGTAACACAGTAGAGTCTGATAGGATAGTACCAGATTGACCGTAATATCTGCACAATGTTCCATCCCTGCCATTAGGGATGAGAACAGTGCAAGTTAGATTTTGACGATCCTGGAACTGAGTCATCCACCAATCTATTACGACTCATAGGCAACCTGGATACTACCCCCACCTAGTAGATAACAGAAGAAGAAATGGCTCCTGCGCACAAGTGGATGACCAGACAGAAAATACAACGACACAGGCCTTGCTGCCCTCAAGGATGGGGAATCCTAGTAAACAATGAGATAAAAAAGAAAAAGGGACGCACCAGCCATGTGCATTATCTTTTGTAAAAATATATTTATTGTATAAAACGATAAAAGAAGTTATTCACAAGCGATTCTGGAACAAGGTGCAATGTGAAAGAAACACCGACTAGCAGCAACGGTTCTATGATGAGTGAAAAACCTTCCAAAATACTTGGAGGAACATACAAGCATCACTACCGGCTTACGTGTTTCAAAGGGAACGTCCCTTCTTCATCAGAGCTCAGCAGTGAACCCTCCTTCAGTAGTCCCTGTATATATAGTGCCAAAAAGCACTATCAGTAGATCAGGGAGGGCACGTGGAGCCCCTCCTCCTCAGTGGACCCCTCCCTCCAGGCTCCTCAATCATATAAGCACAAAAGTACAAAAAAACAAAAATAGATGACTAGAAGTAAATGGAAGACTAAATAATGAATATCACATGTGACTAAATACTACCAAAAACAGGGCTGCCCATGAGTGAGACATAGCATACACTTAATGATTAAGTAGTGGCATACTGAGCGCATGTGGTGCAGAGTGACATGAGCTGCGTGAACCTGTTTGATAAGGGGACGCCCTAATAGCTAACAGACGATCGTGTGAGAGTGGGCATTGTACCTTCAATATCTTCTCCAATCCCTATACGTGTGGGCAGCCGCACCGCAAAGAGTGCAGTGCGCTGATCATACCCGGAAATGCACTAGAAACGCGTAAGCCCATAGTGATGCTTGTATGTTCCTCCAAGTATTTTGGAAGGTTTTTCGCTCATCATAGAACCGTTACTGCTAGTGTTTCTTTCACATTGCACCTTGTTCCAGAATCGCTTGTGAGTAACTTCTTTTATCATTTTATACAATAAATATAATTTTACAAAAGATAATGCACATGGCTGGTGCTCCCCTTTTTCTTTTTATCTCATTATTTACTACCCCCACTTGCCTGTCCTTGCAAAGTGATGCTGGACATAGCAAGTTGGCTTTCCTAACACCTTCCCTGATATGTAGCACAAGACCCCCCCAATGTGGTCCTAAGTATCTCCAGCTCCATAGTGTTTTAAGGTACCCAGTGCCCCACCTCCAGCTCCAAAGACAGTCTCCATTAAGCCTCTCTTTTTCCTAAGGATGGAAAATAGTCTGAATACCCGGATTGAAAACCACCTGCCAACAGGTACACTCAATTCTTTATAGAGGCTGCACACCTTCTCCCTCCTTTATCAATTCGGTAATCAGACCATTTTATCCTTCGCCCCTACAAAATAAACTGTCTACACTATTCAGACAGGACTCACATGAAGGACAGGGGCATAGTGCAACAATGGGGCACTGGTCTTCCTGGCATGCAGGACACAGACCACTAGTTAAGGTACGCAAGGAGTCTAGGACAGGAAGGACACCTATGAGTATTAGCTGAGGAGAAAACAGCATGCCCACACATATAACCAACGTGAGGGCCCTTGGAACAGCCAAGAGCTGGTAACACCCTACACCATCTTCCTGCACAACTCTTCTCCAGGCTCACCGAAAACTATATAATGTGAAGCCAGACCTAAACACTCTCAACTTGTATGCCATCAGGCAGGCCCTCGTACTACACATCTGAAGGTAAATCTAAAGGAAACCGAACAACAAAAAATTGCATACAGTGTATCCAGCTCGAGGAACTGCTGCTACCAGACACAACTGGCCAACAAGCAAAGAAAAATCCCTTGCAGCACTGATATGCTGGGATCACTGCACAGTAGCGGGTACACGAGCCTGGTGTGCCTTGAAACACATAGATATTCATTAGGTAATTAGTAACAAATAGCCACATAAAAACAGACAAACAGGAAACTAAGAGAAAATAGGATTGCATGGTGACATGGGAGGAAACAGGTGTGAACTGCACCTGAGGACACACAGATATCTAGGGGACATTAACATACCTTAGCCTGAGGCAATGAACAGAGCTGGAATAACCAGGCATGGCTGGGTGTGTAACTAATTACAATAACAGCAGGGGGTGAAGTGGTCTTAAACACAAGTCTTGTGAGATAACATGTAGTAGCCGACCCTTAACAGTTAAATTCATGGAACTACAAGTATCAACTTGGCTAATCAGTGGAGCAAAGAAACTCATTCATACCAGAGCTCCATACATGTTGGATCAGAACATACTACACATACCCAAGTTAGTCCAACCATAGCCAAACGGACTGAAACGAAAGCACCACCTAAATAATGGTGATGAAAACCTAAAAACCTGACAAACCAGGAAAAAGAAAAACGGAAAATTGTATACTCACCTTTCCGTAATTTTCCTTTCCTGACGCATATTCATAGCAGCACACACTGGGTTGTGACTCCGCCTCCACAACCTGACAGGATTGGTCTAGCTATAAAAGTTGAAGAGAGATGACCCCCACCATTCTCTGTATATATCATCTAAGAATAGGGTGGGAACCTGTGTGCTGCCATGAAGATACGTCAGGAAAGGAAAATTACGGAAAGGTGAGTATACAATTTTCCGTTTTCCTGACGCCTTCATGGCAGAACACACTGGGAAATAACTCGCCAGTCAGGAGGGTGCAAAAATTAAGGTTTTATTATTCTAAAGAGCTGTGGAGTTGGCTTTAATAATGGATCTGCCAAAGTCTGCTGTTGTTAGTTGAGCAAAGTCAATTTTGTAGTGAGAAGTAAATGTATGTCTAGATGACCAGGTCGCTGCTTTACATATTGTTTCTGGTGAAACCCTGCAGTATGCTGCCCATGAAGTTGCCACTGCCCTGGTTGAGTGTGCCCTGATACCTTCCGGGATAATAAGTTGCTGAGTAGAGTATGCCTTTTTGATGGTGTTAACCAGCCAGGATGCGATCGTTCGAGAAGTTGCTGGATGACCCTTCCTCGGCCCGTGTGGAATTATGAGAAGAGTATCCGTGTTTCTGAAAGAAGCTGTGGCTTCTAGATAGTTGGTAATGACTGTTTTGATATCCAATGCATGAGGCTGACCTTGGTCGTTAGTAAAGGATGGAAGGGTGATATCCTGATTATAATGAAAAGAGGATGCTACTTTAGGAGTGAAATGCTCCAAGGCCTCAATACCACTCTATCGGGATAGAGAACTAGGTACGGTTCTGTTATCAGCAGTGCCTTAAGTTCTGAAACTCTTCTCGCAGATGTAATGGCGATAAGGAAGGTTAACTTCAAAGTCAGGTTCCAAAGTGAAATTGAGTCAACAGGAAAAAAAGGAGGTTTTGATAATGTGTCAAGTACTGTAGAGAGATCCCATGCCGGAAAAGTGGGTTTTCTTGGAGGCCTGATTTTTAGGCAAGTCTTCATAAACTGGATCACCAGAGGGTGTAGGGCCCATCTAATGCCTGTTTTAGCCGATAGGGCAGAAACCTGGACTTTAAGGGTACTTGAGCTTAATCCTTTGTTAATACCCAGCTGAAGTAATTCCAGAACTTGCGGTGGCTCCGGAGATACTGGGTTCCAATTTTTTTGTTCAGCTAGTGAACAAAACTTATTCCAGACCTGTGAGTACGTTTTGTTGGTGGTGCTTTTTCTTGCCTGTAAAAGGGTCGAAATTACTTCCTGCGAGCATCCCTGCTCTAATAGCCGAGTCCTTTCAATTTCCATGCTGTCAAGTGTAATTTCTCTGGTGCTGGGTGTAGAAATTGACCCTGAGATAGGAGGTCTGATGTTACTGGGAGAGGCAGTGGTTGTTGCAGGCTGAGCTGTAGTAGGGTAGTGAACCAAGGCCACCTCGGCCAAAGAGGAATTACTGCTATTACTGTGGCCGACGATCTCCGAAGCCTGGATAGGAACCTCGCGATTATGGGTACTGGCGGAAAAATGTAGCCCAGCTTGAAATTCCACGGATGGGTCAGACAATCCATCCCCTCGGCCGACGGGAAAGCCGCTCTTGACAGAAATCTCCGACATTTGGTGTTCTCAGGAGTAGCTGCTAGGTCGATCTCCGGTATTCCCCAAGTTCTTGACAGGAGGGAAAAGGCCTGTTGGCTCAATGACCACTCGTTGTTTGAGAGAAGTTCCCTGCTCAAATAGTCGGCCAGCATGTTCTGGGCTGCCGGGACATACACCGCTCTCAGGTCTATTAGATGCACTTGTGCCCAATCCATGATAGGACGAACTTCCTCCATTAATGTGCGACTCCTCGTACCCCCTTGCCTCTGAATATATGCCACAGCGACTCTGTTGTCCATTTGCATTACGTTTTCCCCTGCCAAGTATGGAGAGAAGGCCAGAAGTGCCTGAAAGGCTGCTCTGAGTTCTAGTATATTTGATACTATACCATGAGCTTGAAACTTCCACTGCCCCATGGCTGCTAGATTTTGGTAATGAGCTCCCCATCCCTTCTGGCTGGCGTCCGAAGTGACCACCTCTGGCTGTAGAGGAACTATAGGTTTGTACCTCTTGAGGTTGCTGGATCGTGTCCACCACCACATTGATTGTTTCACATATCTGTGTATGTAGATCGTCTGAAGCATTGATACTCCATTCCACTGCCTCAGAAAGGAATTCTGTAAGATTCTCGTGTGCCATTGGGACCAATGGATCATGGGCAGGGTTGCAGTCATGGAGCCCAGGACACTCATACATACTCTGGCTGGTAGGCGTGTAGCTGAGATAAGCCTCTGAATTTTCTGGATCAGGGGCATGATTTTCTCCTGAGGGAGCTGTACTCTGTTCTGGATGGTGTCTAGTTCTGTCCCCAGAAATACCATCTTCTGTGTGGGCTGTAGCTTGCTTTTCTGCCAATTCACTAGCCAACCGAAATCTTGCAGGGTTGAGAGTAAGATTTCTCGGTGTTGTATCAGGACCTGGCGACTTTCTGCTAGAAGAAGTATGTCGTCTAGATAATGGTGTACTCTCAGACCTTTTTCTCTGAGGTATGCGATGACGGGCAGAAGAACTTTGGTGAAGGTCCTGGGAACCGACGAGATGCCGAAGGGTAGGCACTGGAACTGGAAGTGATGTTGGTTGATTGAAAAGCGGAGAAATCTTTGAAAAGCAGGATGTACTGGAATGTGAAGATAGGCGTCCGATAAATCTACGGACAGCATCCAGTCGCCTAGGTTTACTGCTAATAGAATGGATTGTAGGCTCTCCATTTTGAAGGATTCTAATTTGATGTTTCTGTTTAGTCTCTTTAAGTCCAGTACTGGCCGTAAGTCCCCCATTTTCTTTTTTACAAGAAAAAGAGGGGAGTAGAATCCTCTGCCTCTTTGACATAGCGGAACCTCCAAAATGGCCCCTTTCTGTACTAATTCTGTTATGTACTTCAGAAGAATCCTTCTCTTGCCTAGAGAAGATGGGAGTTTTGTTGGAAGAAAGTGGTTTCTGGGAATCTTGTTCAGGAATCTTCACTTGTGACCGAACTTGATCGTGGAAATAGTCCAAGGGTCCTTGATGTTTTCTGACCATATTTGTGCGAATTTTCTGAGTCTGGCGCCCACCCTCAGAGGAAGGGCGGGCGTATCTTCAAAAGGACTTCTGCTGTTTGCCGGAAGGGGTGGCCTTGGTTTTCCGCATCCTCAGAAAGGATGATTGTGTGTTCCTCCAGTTTCTCTTAAATTCTTTACCTGGTCTATAGGTTTTGGCTTCTCTGTACCTTTCGGGAAGATTACCCTTGTAAGCAGGACCTCTTGATCTCTTAGGCCTTCTGTCAGAGGGAATGAGGCCCGACTTTCCCCCCGTCACCTTGGAAATGACTGCATCCAATTTAGAGCCGAAGAGATTTGAACCATCATAGGGGATCTTGCACCAATTTGTTTTTGATGCTGCGTTGGGAACCCAGGGTTTTAACCACAATGCTCTCCTTGCCATCACTGAGGCTAACATTGCCCGGGCCGAGCACCTGATAACGTCTACGGAGGCTTCTGCGATGAAATCGCCTGCCAATTTAAGTTCCTGTAGAGACGTAATTACTTTCTGTAAGTCTGCTCCTTCTTGGAGAGATTTCTCAATATTGACAGCCCAGCTGGAGATGGCTCTACCAACTGCTGCTGTGGTGACTGCTGGTCTACAGGCGCCTCCTGCTGTGGAGTAGGCTTTTTTGAGTTCCAGATCAATCTTCCGATCTAGAACGTCACGGAAAGAGACAGCGTCCTCGATGGGTAGGGTGACATGTCTTGCCAGACGCATCAGGGAGGCATCCACAATGGGACCGTTAATCAAGGGGTTGACTTTAGGTTCTTTTAAAGGATACATCTTGGCTAGTCTATTGTTCAGGCTAGGCCTCTTGTCAGATCTTTCCCATTCATCCTTGATTAAATCGTTCAAATCCTCAATAAAAGGGAAGGTCTCTGGGTCCCTTTTTAGGTTTGGAAAATACTTCCGGGTTTTCTGAGGTGCTTCCTCAGTTTCCTTCCAACCTATGGCTTCCTTGACTGATTTTGCAAAAGGTTCGACCAGAGTGAAGTCAAACCCCGCTGGTACTTCTGGATCCTCGTTTCCTGAAGGGGATTCTGGTTCCATCCCTACCTCGATTGTTGAACGAGGAGGGGCCATGGAAGTACCTGGTTCTTCCCTGGCCGGCAGGGGTGTTGTTGATTCCATTATGGATTCTCGTACAGATTCCCGAATTAGTTCGGTTACTTCTCTGATGTTAGATTCTCTTTCTTTCGTGGCTTCATTGAAGCACGTATGGCATGCTAATTTGTCTGGCAAAGCGGTGGCGCCACATACCCAGCAGGTATTAGCTGCGGGACGGGTGTGCTGACTTCGCCCATGACGTGATGAAGGAGATCTTCTATGATGTGATCGGCTACGTCGAGAGTGACTGCGGCGTGAGTGACCATGGCGGGAATGACTACAGCGTGAGTGTCTGTGACGAGATGAGGAGCATGACCGGCTTCTGCAGGATTTTCTGCTTGAGGCATGACTTGATCTCTCTCTGCGTCTTGATATAGACCTGGAAGGGCTGTCAGAAGGAGTCTTGTTAGAAAATATGCTCTCTTTTTTTTCTCTTCAATACTTACCACTGAATGCGGACAGCCTCTTACCTTATCGGCCGTGGGTGGTCTGCTTGGGCAGTGGTCTCCATGAGCAGAGAGGAAGAGGGCAGGCAGGAACAGAAGAAGTACTGGAAGGAATTAGGAAGGCAGAAATATATGTATATATACATACACCCATTTATTTTATTTTTTTTTTAAAAAGAGATACAAGAATTCCTGTAAGATTCAAAAAGAGGAAATGAAGGGCACTTACCTGGCTCCAGTGAAGTAATTCTGGGCAATGACGTGCAGAAACGAAGGCTGGAATCATAACCAGAACACTTTTATTTTCAATCTGGAGTCCTTTTTTAAACAGACCGCCGCCGTCGCGGCAAAATGACGCTTCACGCATGCGCAAAAGCGGCGCGATGATTCCGGCGCCATCTTGGAAGCTGGAAAAGCTTAGAACGGCCCCATCCTTGCCTTACCGCGCATGCGCAATGCGGACGAGATATGCTGTGGCCATGACAGGCTCGGAATTAGCGCTGAGGGACTACAGGTCCCAGAGGAGAAAAAGAAAAGAAAATGTAAGGAAAAATACCAAGTGCATGGATCAGATGGTAGAAAAATCACTGGAGGAGAAAGTGAAAGAGAAAGTAAAAAAGAAAGTGGAGACCACTGCAATTTCTGAAGCTTCTTTAAAGCTTACTAAGTGCCAGAAGAAACGTGCTGATGCCCCTGAGACCACCAGAGCGGGGTTCCCTCCATAAGAGCTCCTTTAGAGACTGTACAGGAGGGACTTCCAAACAGGAGAGGCTTGAACCTGCTGGGGCGATGCGGTAAGAGGCTCTGCAATGTCCATCCATCTTGTCAGGTGAGGATAAAAAAGAGAATGGTGGGGGTCATCTCTCTTCAACTTTTATAGCTAGACCAATCCTGTGAGGTTGTGGAGGCAGAGTCACAACCCAGTGTGTGCTGCCATGAAGGCGTCAGGAAAACAACTTTGTATAAAGTTGTCTACGGAGGCTGTGAGGCTGTGTTTCCCTTTTGTTCTGAAAGCCAAGAAACCCAATTATCGAATCTGAGGGATAAAACATCAATAAAATTTAGTAATAAACATTCAATTTTTTGCCTAGAATCAACAAACCAGTGGTTATATACCTGTAACAAAACATTAGCATATGACACACAAATATACATTACATTACATAAACAGTGCACTTTTTTTTTAAATATCAAAAATTGTTGAGCTCAACTTATTATTAATATGTATTACTTAATACATATTAATACCACGTGGATTTTTGTTTTATGGTATACCAATAATTCCCCCCCAAAAAAATGTATTCACCATGGTGAGAAAAAAATTAGCAACTCGCAATAAATTTTTTAGCGGTACCATTTATCAACAGATCATAATACTTCACCAGAAAACCTCTCGCAGAACTGTCTCTGGAAAACAAATACGTTTTAGTAAATACACATTTCAACTCATTATTACAGTTAATTATCTTGGGTCTGGTAATTTGCATGTCAATACAGTTCGCTTTACACTCTCACCGACCTGGTCAGAAAGAAGCGGGGGGGCATTTGAATGGGCTGTCAGCAGCTGAGACAACAGACCTCAGATTTAGACAAAACAACATATATTCCATAATCCACACAAACACTAATAGGGCGTACACACGGTCGGACTTTGTTCGGACATTCCGACAACAAAATCCTAGGATTTTTTCCGACGGATGTTGGCTCAAACTTGTCTTGCATACACACGGTCACACAAAGTTGTCGGAAAATCCGATCGTTCTGAACGCGGTGACGTAAAACACGTACGTCGGGACTATAAACGGGGCAGTGGCCAATAGCTTTCATCTCTTTATTTATTCTGAGCATGCGTGGCACTTTGTCTGTTGGATTTGTGTACACACGATCGGAATTTCCGACAACGGATTTTGTTGTCTGAAAATTTTTTCTCCTGCTCTCCAACTTTGTGTGTCGGAAAATCCGATGGAAAATGTCCGATGGAGCCCACACACGGTCGGAATTTCCGACAACACGCTCCGATCGGACATTTTCTATCGGAAAATCCCACCGTGTGTACGGGGCATAACACAATTAGCTAGGTTAAAGATGAACTCTAGACATCACACATAGCATGTTTTCTATAATAACCTGTGCTTCCTCTTAAACCCATAACATCTGTTTGGTAAGGTTAAAATTCTTTCATAAATCCATCCCATTTCATTAGCCCCTTCTCCTGTATGGATGCCTTCTCAGGATTTTGGAATGGGACCCCTGACCCAGGTGGTCCATACATCTTACACCTAGGCCATGTGGCGAAGCGTGCTTCAAAATCACGTCTTGTGGTCCTATATGGATTATGTTTACCGACGTTTTCACTGGAACTGGATAGACAGAACCTCGCAATGTGACCAAGCACCCCACATAAGAGACATTTTATCTTATCTAAAGTGGTACAACATCTCCTTACAAACGGCTTTGTTTTAGACGACTGAGAGTGTTCGATGGCTACAACTGGCTTAAAGCGGAGTTCCACCCAAAAGTGGAACTTCCGCTTATCTGATTCCTCCCCCCCTCCGGTGCCACAATTGGCACCTTTCAGGGGGGAGGGGGGTGCAGATACCTGTATTAGACAGGTATCTGCACCCACTTCCAGGAATAGACTCCCGCGGGAGTCACGCCCCCTCCCGCACTGCCCCACTGTCTCCTGGGAAACACACAGGTCCCAGGAGATGGCGGGGACCACTTAGGATGAGCAGCGTGACTCGCGCATGCGCAGTAGGGAACCGAGAAGTGAAGCCGCAACGCTTCACTTCCTTATTCCCTCACCGAGAATGGCGGCGGCAGCAGCCGAGAGCTGAGCTATTTGTCATGGATCTGCCACCTAAGGGTTAACTTAGTCCAGGCTGATTTCAGTGATTGGCAACAGGCTGCCTTTAAACACCTCAGCAGCTCTGTGTCCTTGCTGTTTGATCTGCAGCTCTGTGTATGTGTTTCCTGAAGATCTGATATCTGCTCCTGTTTGACCCGGCTTGTTTTGAGACTGTTCCTGTTATCCGCCTGCATCTGACCCTTGGCTTGTTTGACGATTCCTTCTGCCTGCTCCTCTTGTACCTTTGTTGCCAGCCTGATTATCGACCCGGCCTGCCTGACGTTCCAAGACTCTCCTCCAGTCTGCTATACTTACCTACTGCAGCCATCCAGCTTCAGTCCCGGTCTGCTCACCTGTCTGCTGATCCATCCAGTCTGCTCACCTGTCTGCTGATCCATCCAGTCTGCTCACCTGTCTGCTGATCCATCCAGTCTGCTCACCTGTCTGCTGATCCATCCAGTCTGCTCACCTGCCTGCTGATCCATCCAGTCTGCTTACTGGTCTGCTGATCCATCCAGTCTGCTTACCTGTCTGCTGATCCATCCAGTCTGCTCACCTGTCTGCTGATCCATGCAGTCTGCTCACCTGTCTGCTGATCCATCCAGTCTGCTCATCTGTTTGCTAATCCATCCAGTCTGCTCACCTGTCTGCTGATCCATCCAGTCTGCTCACCTGTCTGCTGATCCATTCAGTCTGCTCACCTGTCTGCTGATCCATCCAGCCTGCTGGTCCTGTCTGCTGTGCCGGCCATCTGATCCATCTGCTGTTGATCCTGCCAGGCACTCATACCATTCTGCACTCCCATGTCACCTGTCTGCTCTACCAGGGGCCGCGAGTCAGATATGTAAGGGAGGCCTTCCTCTGCACTATCGGGCTCATTAGTCAGGTACGTGAGAACTTGACACTATTGCTTGGCTTCGGCTGCCAACATCGCTGGACCCCAGGACAGGTAAGTGTCCGTTTATTAAAAGTCAGCAGCTGCAGTATTTGTAGCTGCTGGCTTTTAATAATTTTTTTTCAGGTGGACGCCCTCGTTAATAGCTGTCTGTTTACAAGATATAGGGGTAATTTTTAAAGAACCCTTATCTTTCAGGGATTTATTTTTGGTACCTACCTTAGGTGTGGAGGATGTCCCCCTGGGTTCAGACATTACCAAATCAGTTACTCTGTTATCTCCTCTATCTGAAAACTGAGCAAATAGCTCCTGGCAGCCACAAATAATGGTTTTATTTCACCTTCTGCATCCTTCAGTCTTTTTCCCAACTGATGAACGTCCTCCTGTAATCTTTTGTTTTCTAGTACTAATTTATACAGAAAAGAAACGTTAGAATAATTCGAATTTACTCTTTACTCATAAGCCCTACTACGACATACTCTGTACCTCATATGGAGAAGGGTTTCCCCACGGCCCCTTTACTATGCCCTACAGTCTGCTTTTTTAAAAACTTTGGAGTAGTATCAAACGGAGATTAGGAATCAATGGCTTCCTACCTAGCATGCCAATCTGACGGAACAGGTCCTGCACCGAGCTAGCTAAACTTAGTGGTCACACACGGTGGAAGGCGGCAGGGGTTAAATATTTGTCCCAAATTTTTGATGAGACGGGCCTGAAATCCTACGTGAAACTGAGAGAGGAGTTCCCACTATTAGGCGATTTCCACTATCAGTATATTCGGCTGAGCCACGCAGTCCGATCTCAGAGCAATTGCTCGTCCCTGCACCTGGTAGACTCAACCTTCTTGGAGTCTGTGTTTGATGAAACTGAAAAAAAAGGTGTCATCTCCAAAACCTATATGCAAATGTTGTATCATATACAGGTACCTGATATTCTGCCTATGTTGGCAATGTTTATACCTCACTTAAATAATTAACGATACAAAAAATAAGTGATTCAACCTTTGTCTTTATAAGAATAAAAATGAATGATAACAGGGCAAAAAGATAAACAATTAAATTTATTTATACAGAAAAGAAACGTTAGAATAATTAGAATTTATCATATATCTCAAGTGATGTTACAGGTACAGTGTTGTCATGCTACCGAGATAATTTAGGCCAAACTTAGATAAGGTTACAATGGACATACACATGCTATCAATATTATAAGACAAATCCTAGGATACAAAAGGTTAGGGAAAAAGTAAAGAGAGATACGAGAATACTTTACACGGACATCCTGTCGTCTCGATGGTCTGGAGCTGGACAGAGAGAACCTTTAGCTCTCTCCCTATTTTATATGCATTCTCCACCAATCAACAGATGCAACATAGTCATTGGTTTAGAGTTGCATCAAATTCTGATTGGCTACCTCTGAAGCTTCCCAAATATTCAAGCTGAGGTTTAAAAGTTCCGGTGCCCTTAAAGTGGGGTTCCACCCAAAAAAAAAAATCTACATGAAAAATTAAAAAAAAAAATACAAAAAAACATTTGGATATTTTTTTTTACTTACCTCCTAATGCCTGTTGTTAGGTGATCCCTCGTAGTCTGCCTCTTCCAGTGCCTGGGCTGGTGACATCACTTCCCCCTCGGCACAGGAAGGGCTCAGCTCTGCTCCCTCCCTCCTGTCAATCATCTGGGACCCATTACAGGTCCCAGATGACTAAGCGGCCAATCATGGCGCGCTGCGCCGTTCGCGCATGCGCAGTGGGTGCCAGGCTGTGAAGCCACAGCCCGGCGCCCACAGTTGCAATTCCGGCGCCGCTGAATGGAGGGGGAGACGAGCGGGGCTTCGATCCCCCGCATCGCTGGACCCTGGGACAGGTAAGTGTCCAATTAAAAGTCAGCAGCTGCAGTATTTGTAGCTGCTGACTTTTAATTTTTTTTTTTTTTTTTTTTTTTTTTACTGTACCTCGGGTGGAACTCCTCTTTAAGTCTAGGAATTATTGAACCATTCCCTTTGATTCCCAACTCAAGCAGTTCGGACATTTGCAAGTCAATGGCCCCCTGGTGAGGTAGAGCCTTGACGTCTGCAAATACTCTGTGATTTAATTAAGACCAGGGGACCTTCCCTGGTTCCCACGAGACAGGAGAAACTGCAATTCTAAAAGGTGAGCTGGGCCCTTATTTTATCATGAAATAAAAAACATCTACATATATATATATATATATATATATATATATATATATATATATATATATATATATATATATATATATACACATATATATATATATATATATATATATATATATATATATATATATATATATATATATATATATATATACATATATATATATATATATACATATATATATATATATATATATATATATATATATATATATACATATATACGGTATATACACCTACCTATATATATATATATATATATATATATATATATATATATATATATATATATATATATATATACGCACATCCCTACATATACATACATCCAATGGGGCATGGCAATTTAATTAGAGTCCCTGCAATGGTTCCCTTGGAGCTCCTTGATATAAATATGGATTTCAAAATCTCCATCACGTGCCCTGCAGGTAGAAATGGGAAAACGATATTGGTCCCATTGACAGGGAGCAATGGGAACAAATATTGAATGCTGAACCCCTGGTGTCAGTGTCGGAGGCACAAAAACTGTCGCAATTGTTCATACTACATAGAGTGTATAGGACTCCGGTACAACTACACCATTGGGGAAGTAGAGACACACCCATATGTCCTAAGTGTCAGGTTCATCCAGGAGACCTCCTGTACATGTTGTGGAAGTGTCCCAAACTTGTGAGATATTGGAACAAAGTGGTCACGATAATTAATTATATCTTTCAGGTTCGGCTGCCCATGGATCCACTGGTGTGCGTGCTTGGAGCTCTAGATGAGGACTTGTATTCCCCTCATACATACAGTGCACTTATTAGATTACTCTATTTGGCAAGGATGCTAGTAGCGAGATATTGGCTGTCTGCCCGGATTCCGAGGAGCAAACAGTGGATCCAGGTGGTTAACGACATTCTTATACGGGAAAAAAAATACATATTCCGATAGAAAATCACCACAGAAGTTCAAAAAAATATGGCAGTGTTGGTTGGGCACCCCATAAGTAGCTCCCCCACAACTGGTCCTCCACAGGCTGCTACAATGTTGATAGTCCAAAGGCGAGGAATGTAAAAATGTGAAATGCATGTTCTGGTTGACATACATTAGGGAGTGACGTAGTAGACTAGTGACCTTAGTGGTAAGGGGTCTGGGGGTGTTGGGATATATACCACAAGAAATGGTATAATGGCATTGTCAGGTCGAACTGATATATTTTTTGTTTGTTTGTTTGTTTTTTCTCCTTTTTGAAGCTAATGCAAAAGGCAAGATGAAAGTTGTACTATGCACTTATATCAGCTATGGTATTGAGCTTGAATAAGTATTCCCTGTATTTATTACGTTCCCCATAAACGTTTACTGTACAAAATAAGGTGCGTTGGCATGGACCATAGGGTGAGTACATGGATTGAAAACTGGCTACAAGGGCGTGTTCAGAGGGTGGTGATAAATGGGGAGTACTCAGAATGGTCAGGGGTGGGTAGTGGGGTTCCCCAGGGTTCTGTGCTGGGACCAATCCTATTTAATTTGTTCATAAACGACCTGGAGGATGGGATAAACAGTTCAATCTCTGTATTTGCAGACGATACTAAGCTAAGCAGGGCAATAACTTCTCCGCAGGATGTGGAAATCTTGCAAAAAGACCTGAACAAATTAATGGGGTGGGCGACTACATGGCAAATGAGGTTCAATGTAGAAAAATGTAAAATAATGCATTTGGGTGGCAAAAATATGAATGCAATCTATACACTGGGGGGAGAACCTCTGGGGGAATCTAGGATGGAAAAGGACCTGGGGGTCCTAGTGGATGATAGGCTCAGCAATGGCATGCAATGCCAAGCTGCTGCTAATAAAGCAAACAGAATATTGGCATGCATTAAAAGGGGGATCAACTGCAGAGATAAAACGATAATTCTCCCGCTCTACAAGACTCTGGTCCGCCCGCACCTGGAGTATGCTGTCCAGTTCTGGGCACCAGTCCTCAGGAGGGATATACTGGAAATGGAGCGAGTACAAAGAAGGGCAACAAAGCTAATAAAGGGTCTGGAGGATCTTAGTTATGAGGAAAGGTTGCGAGCACTGAACTTATTCTCTCTGATGAAGAGACGCTTGAGAGGGGATTTGATTTCAATTTACAAATACTGTACTGGTGACCCCACAATAGGGATAAAACTTTTTCGCAGAAGAGAGTTTAATAAGACTCGTGGCCACTCATTACAATTAGAAGAAAAGAGGTTTAACCTTAAACTACGTAGAGGGTTCTTTACTGTAAGAGCGGCAAGGATGTGGAATTCCCTTCCACAGGCGGTGGCCTCAGCGGGGAGCATTGATAGCTTCAAGAAACTATTAGATAATCACCTGAATGACCGCAATATACAGGGATATGTAATGTAATACTGACACAAAATCACACACATAGGTTGGACTTGATGGACTTGTGTCTTTTTTCAACCTCACCTACTATATATACAAATGCCATAGCTATTTCTATGACCTGTCTGTATACATTTCTGTTTTGTATGTGTCCTCTTGCTTTTGTACAATAAACAACTTTTTGATTAAAAAACAAAACAAAAAAAAAACAATGTAAAATTGACAAGGGACACCAACATAGTGGTGTCTTTGATCTTTAAAACTACAGGATAATGGTGTTGTGGTAACTTGCCAAAAAAAAAAAAAGAAAAAAAAGCATAATATTATTCTTGATATCACTAGAAAATAAAAGCCTTTTAAAATCTGTTTGGCAGAACTCCAACAGTATCACCAGCAAAGCAGCTTCATTATTATCCCATTAAAGAAGAAGAGAATGTGCGCTGCATTTCGAGATTTCATAATTTGCAGCGTCACGAATGTCAATTCTCCATTACGAATGCTAGTTTACAAGACCGACCATTTCCAGCTCGTCCTTGCAGACTGGGAGCTGCCCTGTCTGTGGAAGGTGAAAAGTAGGGATTACTAAAATAAAATTAAGAGGAAGGCAGCGATGGAGAAACTTCTTGAATTGGTGAAGCCTCTGTACCCCAGGGCAGACATAAATTTTGTGAAGAGCAAAATTGGGAACCTGAGGAGTAAGTTTAATAGGAAGCACAAGAAGGTCCAGGAATCACAGAGATCGGGAGCATCAGCAGATGACATATATGTCCCCAGGCTGTGGTACTACCACAGCCTGCGTTTTTTGTCCGACCAAACCCAACCCAGGCAATCACTGTAAACCCTCCCTTCCACATTGGATGAGGCCACAGCTCCTGAGGTCCACCCTGGTCCTTCGACATAGGATGAAGATGTGGAGGAGCCCAGCTCGACCCAGGTATAGCATTGTTTAACATATTTGAATCCAAAAATAGAATGATGATAACTACACGTTATTGTTCCTAAATTTCTGCCTTAACAAAGTGGTTTCAATATCAATAGACAGTAGTGGCAAAAAATGATTGTGACAAGAAGGAAAAATGCTGGGGTCAGAATGATAGTCTTTTATATTTCTCCACATTCAATTTGCAACAGTAATGAGCTCAAAATTGTGTGTGATTGATGACCAACATTTTTACAAAAATAATAAATAATGTGTCATTTTCATACACAGGAAGTGGCCAGCAACCACACGGAGTCCCAGATCCCTCCCCTACGCCCTCCTACTAAAAGGGCCAGGAAAAGCAGAAACCTAGACGACGACACAGCTGCCTTCCTGAGCCACGCAACAACTGCCATCAGTATGGCCCCAGATGCAGCTGAGGCATTTGGCTGTCTGACAGCAAATAAGTTGAGGGATATGAATGTGGACCAAAGGAGGATGTGCAAGGAACTAATCCTCCAGCTCCTGAACAAGGGGGGGGGGGAGAAATTTCATCAAGAACCCAGATCTATGATTTGGATGCCCCACCACAGCAGCCCCACCCACCACAGCAGCATGCCGGACATTGGCAGTTCCAGCCCTAAAACTCCCAACAACCCCAACAACCCCGCTGGGCTGGGGATTTTCATCCATATAATTACTAATTTGCTTTTTGTTTTTTGTTCCAAAATTATGATTTTAGTTGTTATACTTTATTTATTTTGTATGCTGAGAATGCACTTTTTGGTTAAGTTAATTTAAGTTAATTAAGTTAATTAAGTTAATTTAATTTAAGTTAATTTGGTTAATTTTTATTTGGGTGGCAGATAACATGTCTAATTTATTTACGTATTATTTTTTTTTTTAATTCTTTATTTTTCACACTAAGTATAAACAACCAGTTACACATCCGATATTAGTGTCAAAGTCAAACATGAGGAAAAAATGTAAACAATAATAGAAAAAACAAGGTCAGCAAATCTAGATACCTTAATTAGCACCATATTCAAGGCTTATGGGGGTGATACCCCGGTATAACAATAATGACTACGTATGAGACCTTGTGGGTGCTCTGGGAGCTTAGTTGTTTGACCTAAAGCTGACTTCCATGTATGTCAGGTCGTGCCACTCAGTGATACAAGATATTTTTACATATAATTGGGGAACATGGGGATCTAAAAAGCTATGTAGCCCAGACATGGGACCTGTGGGGAAGTAATGATTTTGGGATTTTCTCTGTATCTGGTCAAAAAGAAAACCCATGAATGAGGATGCATAATACGAGAACTGGTATCCCCAAAGGTAATAAAGGAAAATAACCAGGATAAGAGGGGAGGAAGGGTAAAGAAGGGGGAGGGGACAGAGAGGGGGGCAAAGACTGAAAAGATGAGGTAGTAAAAAGGGGGGATAGATTAAAGTGTGATAATATGATATAGTGGGATGTGGTGTCCTCTGCCTAGGAGATGATGCTAGCCCATTAAGTCAATTAGATTGTGCCATTTCCTGAAGATAGGCTTCTGTATAGATAAAGTACTGCCAGGGTCTCCAGGTCTCTCGAAAGGTCTCCTCTCGATTGTGCAAGGTAGCAGTAAGATCCTCCATGTCCCTTAGTTCGTTCACTTTAGTAAACCATAGGGACTTCGCCGGTGGTCTCTCCGATCTCCAGCAAAGGAGGGATGCAAGCCTTGGCGGCATTCAGTAATTGGATGGTGAGGGAGGTCTTGTATTTCTTAATGGGTCGTTCTGATAAATGGAGCGGACAGGCTGCAGGATTCCCCTCCAGGGAGACACCGGTCAGGTGTCCGATTGTGCGGGTAACCTCAAGCCAGAATGGGGTGAGCTTGGTGCATGTCCAGAAGATATGTAACATCGTCCCCTCCTCAGCGCCACAACACCAACAAAGGCTGGGGACCTGAGGGAAGAAACGATGCAGAACGGCAGGAACCCTGCACCAATGTGTCATAATTTTGTAACAGGTTTCCTGTACCCTGGTGGCAATAGAGGATTTCTGGGCAAAGTAGAGAATTTTTTGTCTCTGCACATCAGTGAATTGGGTTCCGAGTTCCCATTTTGTGAAAAACAGGGGTAGGTACCCTTTCTCTGGTTGGGTTAGGGATGAATATAGCAGTGAGAGACAGTGTCGTATTGGCTCCCCACGGTGGCAGATAAGCTCCAGTTCAGTGAGTTGGCGGGTAATGCCTGGTTTCCTTAGGCAGCTGCGCAGGTAATTACGCAGCTGTAGGCCACTCCAGAAATCTAAGGGAGGGTCCGTCACTGATGTCCCGGCTTCTGACGAAAGCTGACCGTTGGGCCCTAAGAAATCGTGTAGACGAAGTCTGGTGCCCATTGCCAGTCGCTTAAATTGTGGATTCTGAACCCCAGGTGGGAATTTCGGATTGCCTAGGATCGGCACCATGGGGGAGGGCTGCGGGGACACAGAGGAGCGCCGAAAAGCATCTCTAACCACCGACAGGGTGCTGCCCAATGTGGGGTGCTCCGCAAGGTCCCTAGGCAGGGATGTAGTGATCCAAGGCCAGCTCTTGGCCGTACCCCCGGAGTCCTCTACCTCCATAGCGACCCAGTGCTTTGCCTCTGCATGACAATGCCAGCCCACCAAGGTGGGCTGCCCTGTAGTAAGCCTTAATGTCTGGTAGGCTGACCCCACTCCCACTTTTCGCCAGGTAAAGAAGTTGGAGTCTGATTCATGGTTTGCGATGTGACCAGACAAAAGCCCGGAACATGGAGTCAATTCGTTTGAAGAAAACTGGAGGTAATCGGATGGGAAGTGCCTGCATCAGGTATAAAACCCTTGGCAGCAATGTCATCTTGAGGGCACTACATCTGCCGAACCAAGTCAGCGTCAGAGAGTGCCAATGTAGGAGGTCTGTTTTGAGACGGAGGAGTAGCGGGGCATAATTTGCCGAGTATAATTCGGCAGGATCCGAAGTAATGTCGACTCCTAGGTATCGTATAAGCTTGGTTGCCCATCTCAATGGAAAGGCCAAACGTAACCGTTGGACAACACTTCTGCCTACCGTTATGTTGAGAATGGAGGATTTGGTTAGGTTGATCTGAAAAGAAGAGAGGGTACCGTATTCTTGAACGGATCGGAGTAAGTTGGGGAGAGAAGTAAGTGGTTCTGTTAAAAAGAAGATAAGGTGGTCCGCAAAAGCGGCCACCTTGTGGATCCCGAAGGTTTCGGGTAAACCACAATTTCTGAGTTCAACCTTATTGTACACAGGAGGGGTTCTAGGGACAAGATAAAGATCAGGGGGGATAGGGGGCAGCCCTGACGTGTGCCATTTCGGATGCCAAAAAAGTCCGATCTCGTCTCGTTAACCTTGACCGATGCAGTGGGGTGTGTATACAAGAACAGTATCCACTGTAGCATGGATGAATGAAGGCCTATGTGTTCTAAAGTAGCCCGAATAAAAGACCAATCGACGTGGTCAAAGGACTTCTCCGCGTCGGTTGACAGCAGGAGAAGAGCCCGTTTGGAAGTCTTTGCTGCATGTATCAAATTTATAACTCGGATGGTGTTATCCTGCGGTTCTCGTAGCGGCACAAAGCCTGCCTGGTCTCGGTGAATAAGACTCGGTATGTGAGGGAGCAGTCTATTGGCCAGGATCTTGGCAAAAAGTTTTAGGTCCGTGTTCAGGAGTGCAATAGGGCGATAACTCCCACAATGCAGCGGATCTTTACCCTCTTTCAGGATGAGAGAAATATAGGCCCTTAAGGTATCTACTGCCAATGAGTTCCCTTCAGTGATGGTATTAAGGGCAGAAACCAAAGGTTTTGATAATATGTCGAAAAAAGTTTTGTAATACACTGGAGTTATACCGTCAGGGCCAGGAGCCTTTTTTGGTTTCGAAGAGGCCAGTGCCGCTCCCAATTCTGCAACAGTCAAGGGTTCCTCCAGCTCCGCCCTTACGTTGTCGGGTAGTGATGGCATGCCTGAGGCAGCTAAGTAAGACTGGGGGGTATGGCTGCCCTCCGTCGGGGAGTCCACAGATTGTGGTCTGTCTAGATTATAAAGACCCGTATAGAAAGAGCGGAACTCCTCGGCCATGTCTGAAGAGGTATTTAGCTTCTATCCCATGGAAGTCTGTATGTGAGGGATATAGGTTTTTGTGCGAGGGCCCTGCAGAGCTCTGGCCAGACATATTACGACGTGCCCATGCTAATTTCTGTTTTGTCTTATGAAACAGAAGTGTACAAAGTTCCTCACGGGCCTTCTGAAGGTCTCGGAAGGTTGCGCGAGCAAGACTAGCCTTGTGTATACTCTCCAGCTTACGTATCAGTGCAAGGAGTTCCTCCGTGCGTCGAAGTCTATCACGCTTGAGACGGGTACCTATTTTGATCAATGCGCCTCTTACAACCGTCTAGGGATGAGCCGAACACCCCCCGGTTCGGTTCGCACCAGAACCTGCGAACGGACAGAAAATTCGCACGAACGTTAGAACCCCATTGACGTCTATGGGACTCGAATGTTCGAAATCAAAAGTGCTCATTTTAAAGGCTAATTTGCATGGTATTGTTCTAAAAAGGGTTTGGGGACCCGGGTCCTACCCCAGGGGACATGTATCAATGCAAAAAAAACTTTTAAAAACGGCCGTTTTTTCGGGAGCAGTGATTTTAATGATGCTTAAAGTAAAAAAAAAAAAAGGTGAAATATTCCTTTAAATATCGTACCTGGGGTGTGTCTATAGTATGCCTGTAAAGTGGCGCGTGTTTCCCGTGTTTAGAACAGTCCCTGCACAAAATGTCATTTTTAAAGGAAAAAATCTCATTTAACCACTTGACAACTGGGCACTTAAACCCCCTTCCTAACCAGACCAATTTTCAGCTTTCGGTGCTCTCACATTTTGAATGACAATTACTCAGTCATACAACACTGTACCCATATGAAATTTTTGTCCTTTTTTTCACACAAATAGAGCTTTCGTTTGGTGGTATTTAATCACCGTTGGGTTTTTTATTTTTTGCGCTATAAAAGAAAAAAGACTGAAAATTCGGTAAAAAAATAAAATTTTCTTTGTTTCTGTTATAAAATTTAGCAAATTTAGTAATTTTTCTTCATAAATTTTGGCCACAATTTATACTGCTACATATCTTTGGTAAAAATAAGTACAAATCGGTGTAAATTATTTGGTCTTTGTGAAAGTTATAGAGTCCAAAAGCTATGGTGCCAATATCTGAAAATTGATCACACCTGAATTACTGACGGCCTATCTATATTCTTGAGACCCTAACATGCCAGAAAAGTACAAATACCCGCCAATTGACCCCTTTTTGGAAAGAAGACATTCCAAGGTATTTAGTAAGGGGCATGGTGAGTTTTTTGAAGTTGTCATTTTTTCCCACGATTCTTTGAAAAATCAAGATTTTTTTTTTCTTTTTTTTTTTTTTCCACAAAAATGTCATATTAGCAGGTTATTTCTCACACACCGCATATGCATACCACAAATTACACCCCAAAACACATTCTGCTATTACTCCAGAGTATGGCGATACCACATGTGTGAGACTTTTACACAGCGTGGCCACATACAGAGGCCCAACATGCACGGAGCACCATCAGGCATTCTAGGAGCACCCAGGCCAATTCTGACATTTCTCTCCTACATGTAAAAATCATCATTTATTTGCTAGAAAATTACATAGAACCCCAAAACATTATATATGTTTTTTTAGCAAAGACCCTAGAGAATACAATGGCGGTTGTTGCAACTTTTTATCTTGCACGGTATTTGCGCAGCAATTTTTTGAACGCTTTTTTTTGGGAAAAAAAACTGTTTTGTGCCTTAAAAAAAACAAAAACAGTAAAGTTGACCCAATGTTTTTGCATAATGTGAAAGATGAAGTTAGACCGAGTAAATATATACCTAACATGTCACCCTTCAAAATCGCACACGCTCGTGGAATGGCGCCAAACTTCGCTACTTAAAAATCCCCATAGGCGACGCTTTAAAATTTTTTACTGGTTACAAGTTTTGAGTTACAGAGGAGGTCTAGGGCCAAAATTATTTCTCTCACTCTAACGTTCGCACCGATACCTCACATGTGTGGTTTGAACACCGTTACAGAGGAGGTCTAGGGCCAAAATTATTTCTCTCACTCTAACGTTCGCACCGATACCTCACATGTGTGGTTTGAACACCGTTTTCATATGTGGGCGGGACTTACGTGTGCATTCGCTTCTGCATGCGAGCACACGGACAGGGGCGCTTTAAATTTTTTTTTTTTTTTTTTTATTGTTCATTTTACTTTATTTATTTTAGTTTGACACTTTTTTCCAAAAAAATTTTTTTTGATCACTTTTATTCCTATTACAAGGAATGTAAACATCCCTTGTAATAGGAATATGGCATGACAGGTCCTCTTTACAGTGAGATATGGGGTCAATAAGACCCCACATCTCACCTCTAGGCTGGGAAGCCTGAAATAAAAAAAATAAAAAAACGATCCTGGCTTCGATCGTAGCGGTGAGATGGTAGAAGCACCGGAGGGTGGCGGGAATGGGGGGAGGTCCCCTCTCGCCTCCCATAAGAATGATCAAGCAGTGGAACAGCCGCTATGATCATTCCTATGGTGTAGGAAATCGCCGGCTGAAAAAGCTGATATCTGAATGATGCCTGTAGCTGCACCCATCATTCAGATATCCCCGCACAAAGTCAAGGACATTGTATGACAGCTGGCTGGGGGGGAAGTGGTTAAAACACTTTTTTTTTTTAACACAAAGTTGTCCATTTATACAATATTTCTAACACATAGCATATACATACCAAAAATGACACCCCAAAATAGATTCTCCTAGTCCCCCTAAGTACGGCGATACCACATGTGTGAGACTTCCACAGCCTGGCCACATACAGAGGCCAAGTACAGCTGAATATGGCTGTGCATGGCAGGGTATGGCAGGGTATGGCTGGGTATGGCTGCGTATGGCTGCGCATGGCAGGGTATCGCCGAGTATGACTGGGTATGGCTGGGTATTGCAGAGTATGGCTGGGTATTGCAGGGTATTGCGGAGTGTTGCAGAGTATTGCGGGGTGTTGCGGAGTAGTGCAGAGTATTGCGGGGTGTTGCGGAGTAGTGCAGAGTATTGCGGGGTGTTGTGGAGTAGTGCAGAGTATTGTGGGGTGTTGCGGAGTAGTGCAGAGTATTGCGGGGTGTTGCGGAGTAGTGCAGAGTATTGTGGGGTGTTGCGGAGTAGTGCAGAGTATTGCGGGGTGTTGTGGAGTAGTGCAGAGTATTGCGGGGTGTTGCAGGGTATTGAAGAGTATTGCGGGGTATTGCAGGGTATTGCAGAGTATGGCTGGGTATTGCAGAGTATGACTGGGTATTGCAGGGTATTGCGGGGTGTTGCAGAGTATTGCGGGGTGTTGCGGAGTAGTGCAGAGTATTGCGGGGTGTTGCGGAGTAGTGCAGAGTATTGCGGGGTGTTGCGGAGTAGTGCAGAGTATTGTGGGGTGTTGCGGAGTAGTGCAGAGTATTGCGGGGTGTTGCGGAGTAGTGCAGAGTATTGTGGGGTGTTGCGGAGTAGTGCAGAGTATTGCGGGGTGTTGTGGAGTAGTGCAGAGTATTGCGGGGTGTTGCAGGGTATTGAAGAGTATTGCGGGGTATTGCAGGGTATTGCAGAGTATTGTGGAGTATTGCGGGGTGTTGCAGAGTATTGTGGGGTGTTGCGGAGTAGTGCAGAGTATTGCAGAGCATTGTGGGTTTTGCAGAGTATTGCGGGGTATTGTGGGGTATGGCAGAATATTGTGGGGTATTGTGGGGTATGGCAGAGTATTGTGGGGTATTGCGGGGTATTGTGGGGTATGGCAGAGTATTGTGGGGTATTGTGGGGTATGGCAGAGTATTGTGGGGTATTGCGGGGTATTGTGGGGTATGGCAGAGTATTGTGGGGTATTGCAGAGTATTGTGGGGTATGGCAGAGTATTGTGGGGTATGGCAGAGCATTGCAGGGTATTATATTATGGAGGGATGGCTGAGCATGGAGGGATGGCTGGATGTGACTGTATTTGTCACAGAGCAGCGTTGTGGGCACTACAGATGCAGCCCACAACGCTGCTACCATCCGATCCCTCCCCCGCTCCTCCCCCTCTGTACCGATCGGTACACAGAGGGGAGGGAGGAACCGGCGTCATGACATGACGCCGGTTTGTTTACATGTGATCGCTCCGTCATTTGACGCAGCGATCACATGGTAAACGGCCGCGATTAGCGGCCGTTCACCGTGATCCGTGATGCGCCGGGTCCTGTGGACGTCCTCCCAGGATAACCCGACCGCGCTGTGGCCGTCTTTCGGCTATGGCTCGGTCGGCATGTGGTTAAAACTGCTTGCGGGTTTAATGTAATGTCGGGTCCTGGCAATATGGATGAAAATCAGTGAGACAAACGGCATGGGTACCCCCCAGACCATTACGAGGCCCTTTGGGTCTTGTATGGATATTAAGGGGAACCCCACACCCAAATTAAAATAAGGAAAGGTGTGGGGCCACCAGGCCCTATATACTCTGAACAGCAGTATACAGGCGGTGCAAACAAGACAGGGACTGTAGGTTTGTTGTTAAGTAGAATCTGTTTGTAATTTTTAACGGGTACATTTTTAACGTGTTTAGCTCCAGCCAAAAAATCTTTCTTAAGCTTTTTGGAAAACATAGGGAAGGGTTATCACCTCTGTGACATTTGTTTTGCTGTCTTTCCTCCTCTTCAGAAGATTTCACCTCACTTTTTGTCCCAATGACAAATGTTTTTTGAAAATTTGGGTTTTTTTGTGGAACAAAGATTGGAAAGCATCAGTGGAAAGGAGAAATATTTTTCCCATATTAACTCTTACAGGAGAGAATTTCCCTTCCTAGGGGTAGATTTCATCTCACTTCCTGTTGTCTCCTTCCGTTTGCAAGTAGGAGTCGTTTGTAAGTTAGATGTTTGAAAGTAGGGGCCTGCCCTATATACTCAGAAATTTGAGCCTTAGGTGTTGTTGTGGCCACAACACTGTAAGCCCTCACAGGGCCCTGCTGTGAAATATTAGATCAAGAATTGTAATTACATGCCCCTGTTGAACAAGGGCAGAAAAATTGGGCCTTTGGTGGTGATGGTGGTGGTGCTGGGGCCACAACACTGTAAGTCCTCACTCGCTCTTGGTGGGTGCAGAAATGGGCCCTGCTGTGAAATATTAGATCGAGATTTGTAATTACATGCCCCTGTTGAACAAGGGCAGAAAAAATGGGCCTTTGGTGGTGGTGGTGCCATAACACTGTAAGTCCTCACTCGCTCTTGGTGGGTGCAGTAATGGGCCCTGCTGTGAAATATTAGATCAAGGATTGTAATTACATGCCCCTGTTGAACAGGGGCTGAAAAATTATGCCTTAGGCACTGGTGCTGGTGCCACAACACTGCAACCCCTCACAGATACTCTAGTTGGAACGCAGAAATGAGCCCTGCTGCAAAGTATTGCATCAAAAATTGTAATAACACGCCCCTGTTAAACAGGGGCTGAAAAATTGGGCCTTAGGCACAGGTGCTGGTGCCACAACACTGCAACCCCTCACAGATACTCTAGTTGGAACGCAGAAATGAGCCCTGCTGCAAAGTATTGCATCAAAAATTGTAATTACACGCCCCTGTTAAACAGGGGCTGAAAAATTGGGCCTTAGGCACTGGTGCTGGTGCCACAACACTGCAACCTCTCACAGATACTCTAGTTGGAATGCAGAAATGAGCCCTGCTGCAAAGTATTGCATCAAAAATTGTAATTACATGCCCCTGTTAAACAGGGGCTGAAAAATGGGGCCTTAGGCACTGGTGCTGGTGCCACAACACTGCAACCCCTCACAGATACTCTAGTTGTAACGCAGAAATGAGCCCTGCTGCAAAGTATTGCATCAAAAATTGTAATTACACGCCCCTGTTAAACAGGGGCTGAAAAATTGGGCCTTAGGCACTGGTGGTGGCGCCCAGAACCAAAAATGTTCTTACAAGCTATCAGCGTGATGATTGAGGAGGAAGAGGATAATTACTCAGGGATAGTCACTCAGCATCAGCATAGGCAGTCTTTGAAGGGATCTGAGATTTCAAAAAAAATTATTCGGTTACATCAGCATCAGGTGCTTGGTAGCTGGTGGTGATCCAAGACTGATTCATTTTTATGAAGGTCAGTCGATCGACCGAGTCGGTGGACAGACGCACCCTGTGATCGGTTACAAAGCCTCCAGCAGCACTGAATGTGCGTTCCGAAAGAACGCTGGATGCAGGACAGGCCAGTAGCTCAATTGCATACTGTGCAAGCTCTGGCCAGTGATCCATCCTCAAGACCCAGTAAGCCAGAGGATTTTCGGTGGGAAAGGTGTCCAAGTCAGATCTTGTCACTAGGTATTCCTGCACCATGTAAAACCGACGCTGGCGATGGTTGCTGGAACAGATCATACCTTGGGGCTGCGGACCAAAAAATTGTCTGAACGCATCGGTCAGACGGCCACCTTCTCCAGCGCTCCTTCTTTGACTGACCGAAGCCTCAGCAACACGTTGTCCAGAAACAGGAGTTTGTAACCTCCCAGTCTCTGGGAACGCGTTGCACAGACCTTTCTGCAAGGCCTCCCGAAGATGTTTCATCCTCTGCTCCCTCTGCGATGGCAAGATAAGGTCCGCAACCTTACCCTTGTAACATGGATCAAGGAGGGTTGCCAGCCAGTATTGGTCCTTCTCCTTGATACCACGAATACGAGGATCCTTACGCAGGCTTTGCAGGATCAGGGAGGCCATGCAGCGTAGGTTTGCTGAGGCATTCGGTCCGGAGTCCTCTGGGTCACTAAGGACGACATGGTCTGCAGCCACCTCCTCCCAGCCACGTACAAGTCCATGTGTTTCTTGGGACTGATCCCTTAAAGACTACTGCTGATGCTGAGTGCCAGGCTCTACCTCCATACTGACACAAGCTTCCTCCTCCTCCTCCTCCTCCTCTTCCTGTGTGATCAGCGGGCACGCAGGAACACTGTCTGGATAAAGGGGGCCTTGAGAGCTAAGGAAGTCCTCCTCTTCCTGCCTCTGTTCTGCCTCAAGTGCCTGGTCCATTATTCCACGCAGCGTGTGCTCCAACAGGTGGACAAGGGGGACAGTGTCACTGATGCATGCACTGTCACTGCTCACCATCCTCGTGGCCTCCTCAAATGGTGACAGGACAGTGCATGCATCCCTGATCATGGCCCACTGGCGTGGGGAAAAATAACAAGCTCCCCTGACCCTGTCCTGGTGCCATAGTCGCACAGGTACTCATTGATGGCCCTCTGCTGCGTGTGCAGCCGCTGCAGCATGGCCAACGTTGAGTTCCACCTGGTGGGCATGTCACAGATTAGGCGGTTCTTGGGCAGGTTAAACTCCTTTTGGAGGTCCGTCAGCCGAGCACTGGCATTATATGACTGGCGGAAATGCACACAGACTTTCCTGGCCTGCCTCAGGACATCCTGTAAGCCCGGGTACCTGCCCAAGAACCGCTGCACCACCAAGTTAAGGACGTGAGCCAAACAGGGCACATGGGTCATTTGTCCCTGTCGGAGGGCAGAGAGGAGGTTGGTGCCATTGTCACAAATCACCATTCCTGCTTTAAATTGGCGTGGCGTCAACCACCTCTGAACCTGCCCCTGCAGAGCTGACAGAACCTCTGCCCCAGTGTGGCTCCTGTCCCCCAAGCACACCAGCTCAAGCACCGCATGGCATCTTTTGGCCTGCGTACTTGCGTAGCCCCTTGAACGGCTACGGAGCACCGCTGGTTCCGAGGACAAAGCACAGGAAGAGGCCATGGAGGAAGAAGAAGAGGAGGGGGTGGAGGAGAGAGGTGTGTCACAATCATTAGCATTTTGGAGACGTGGTGGCGGAACAACCTCCAATACTACTGCACCTTGTCCTGCATCCTTCCCAGCTGCCAGCAGAGTCACCCAATGCGCCGTGAAACTTAGGTAACGTCCCTGTCCATGCCTGCTGGACCATGAGTCAGCAGTAATATGCACCTTACCGCTGACCGCCCTGTCCAGCGAGGCATGGACATTGCCTTCCACATGCCGGTAGAGAGCCGGAATCGCCTTCCGTGAGAAAAAGTGGCGTTTGGGTACCACTGAGGAACCACACATTCCACAAACTCACGGAAGGGGGCAGAGTCTACCAACTGAAAAGGCAGCAGTTGAAGTGCTAGCAATTTTGCCAAGCTAGCATTCAACCGCTGGGCATGTGGATGGCTGGGAGCAAACTTCTTTCGGCGGTGCAGCAGCTGAGGCAGGGAAATTTGCCTGGTACAATCTGACGTCGGTGTCAAAAGCAGATTGCCCACAAGTACTGGGCTGTGACACGCCTAATTCTACACCTTCATTCCTCTCAGTGCAGGTCTCAGAGAGGACTGAAGGTATAGTGGGGTTGGAGATCTCAGCTGATGAGGAGCAAGGAGAGGTCCTCTTTGTTCTTTGGTGTGGGTCTTTTAGATACGCTTGCCAACGAACTGCATGGCAGGTCAACATATGTCTGGTCAAGCATGTGGTACCCAAGCGGGAGATGTTTTGGCCACGCGAGATACGCTTGAGACATATGTTGCGATCTGATGCACTCGTCTCAAAAAAGGCCCACACCAAAGAACTTTTTGAATAACGCGCAGAGACTGCAGCGCCCTGCACATGTGGAGCTTTGGGGTGTGATGCAGTCAAGGTGCTGCCCTTAGGCTGGCCCCCGGAGGGCATCCTGCCTCGTTGGTGATGTGCCTCCTACTCCTCCTCCTCTCTCCTATCAGGCACCCATGTTGAGTCAGTGACCTCATCATCCCCTCCCTCCTCATCACTGGAGCAAACCTGGCAGTATGCTGTAGCAGGGGGAGCATGACTGCCAGATTGCTGTCCTTCTTGGGCACCCCCTCTGTCCGTGCTCACGTTTCTGCCTTCATCGAGCTCAGTATCATCATCAGAGCCTTCCAAATGCTGGGCATCCTCCTGGAGCATGTACCCAACACTGTGGTCAAACAGTTCGAGGGACTCCTCAGGAGGACATGGTGGGGCTAGGGAAGGAGTCACTGATGACATTGAGCCAAGGGAAGAGGCCGCTGCTTTGCCAGACAAAGTACCCTGGGCATGGGTGAGAGAGGATGAGGAGGATGAGGACGGCTTGGTCATCCACTCGACCAAGTCTTCCGCATGTTGCGGCTCAACACGGCCAGCTGCTGAAAAAAAGGCCAAGCGTGTCCCACGGCCACGTGCTGATGAGGATGCACCTTCTCCACGACCAGCACTAGACAAAGAGCCTGCTTGCCCTCTCTTTTTGGCTTGTGATTGTCTGCCTCTCCTTCTTGGCCTTCCAGACATACTAATGGCCTGTAGCAGCACTATTCTGATTGATATATATATATATATATATATATATATATATATATATATATATATGATACTGCAGCTAGCAAAATCAACTGCCTGCCTGTAGTATGAGAACACCACCAACCTTCTACAGGTAGCTTTAGCTGAACACTGTGCAGAGCTCGCAAAAAACTAACTTGTAGTTTTTTTAGCTGCCTGCGGTAGTGATAGGATCAGGAAAACACCACCAACCTTCTACAGGTAGCTTTAGCTGAACACAGTGCAGAGCTCGCAAAAAAATAACTTGTAGGTTTAGCTGGACACTGTGAGGAGGACGCTCCACACTAACTTGTAGTTTTAGCTGAACACTGTGAGCAGGACGCACCGCACTAACTTGTAGCTTTAGATGAACACTGTGCAGAGGTCTCACTACACTAGCTTGTAGGTTTAGCTGAACACTGTGAGGTGGACGCACCGCACTAACTTGTAGTTTTAGCTGAACACTGTGAGCAGGACGCACCGCACTAACTTGTAGTTTTAGCTGAACACTGTGAGCAAGACGCACCGCACTAACTTGTAGGTTTGGCTGAACACTGTGAGGTGGACGCACCCCACTAACTTGTAGGTTTAGCTGAACACTGTGAGCAGGACGCACCCCACTAACTTGTAGTTTTAGCTGAACACTGTGAGCAGGACGCACTGCACTAACTGTAAATAGTCTATCTGCCTGACTGTGGTACTAATAGGATCAAAAGAACACCAGCAATTTTCTTCAGGTAGCTGTAAATACTGTAACAAGACAAGCCTGCCTGTCAGTAAGAAGATAACAGGAACGGATCTAGCTGAACACTGTGAGCAGGACGTACTGCACTAACTTGTAGCTTTAAATGAACACTGTGCAGAGGTCTCACTACACTAACTTGTAGGTTTAGCTGAACACTGTGAGGTGGACGCACCGCACTAACTTGTAGTTTTAGCTGAACACTGTGAGCAGGACGCACCGCACTACCTTCTAGGTTTAGCTGAACACTGTGAGGTGGACGTACCCCACTAACTTGAAGTTTTAGCTGAACACTGTGAGCAGGACGCACTGCACTAACTGTAAATAGTCTAGCTGCCTGACTGTGGTACTAATAGGATCAAAAGAACACCAGCAATTTTCTTCAGGTAGCTGTAAATACTGTAACAAGACAAGCCTGCCTGTCAGTAAGAAGATAACAGGAACGGATCTAGCTGAACACTGTGAGCAGGACGCACTGCACTAACTTGTAGCTTTAGATGAACACTGTGCAGAGGTCTCACTACACTAGCTTGTAGGTTTAGCTGAACACTGTGAGGTGGACGCACCGCACTAACTTGTAGTTTTAGCTGAACACTGTGAGCAGGACGCACCGCACTAACTTGTAGTTTTAGCTGAACACTGTGAGCAGGACGCACTGCACTAACTGTAAATAGTCTAGCTGCCTGACTGTGGTACTAATAGGATCAAAAGAACACCAGCAATTTTCTTCAGGTAGCTGTAAATACTGTAACAAGACAAGCCTGCCTGTCAGTAAGAAGATAACTGGAACGGATCTAGCTGAACACTGTGAGCAGGACGCACTGCACTAACTTGTAGCTTTAGATGAACACTGTGCAGAGGTCTCACTACACTAACTTGTAGGTTTAGCTGAACACTGTGAGCAGGACGCACCACACTAACTTGTAGTTTTAGCTGAACACTGTGAGCAGGACGCACCGCACTAACTTGTAGGTTTAGCTGAACACTGTGAGCAGGACGCACCGCACTAACTTGTAGGTTTAGCTGAACACTGTGAGCAGGGCGCACCGCACTAACTTGTAGGTTTAGCTGAACACTGTGAGGTGGACGCACCACACTAACTTGTAGTTTTAGCTGAACACTGTGAGCAGGACGCACTGCACTAACTGTAAATAGTCTAGCTGCCTGACTGTGGTACTAATAGGATCAAAAGAACACCAGCAATTTTCTTCAGGTAGCTGTAAATACTGTAACAAGACAAGCCTGCCTGTCAGTAAGAAGATAACAGGAACGGATCTAGCTGAACACTGTGAGCAGGACGCACTGCACTAACATGTAGCTTTAGATGAACACTGTGCAGAGGTCTCACTATGCTAACTTGTAGGTTTAGCTGAACACTGTGAGGAGGACACACAGCACTAACTTGTAGTTTTAGCTGAACACTGTGAGCAGGACGCACCGCACTAACTTCTAGGTTTAGCTGAACACTGTGAGGTGGACGCACCGCACTAACTTGTAGTTTTAGCTGAACACTGTGAGCAGGATGCACTGCACTAACTTGTAGGTTTAGCTGAACACTGTGAGGTGGACGCACCACACTAACTTGTAGGTTTAGCTGAACACTGTGAGCAGGATGCACCCCACTAACTTGTAGGTTTAGCTGAACACTGTGAGCAGGACGCACCCCACTAACTTGTAGTTTTAGCTGAACACTGTGAGCAGGACGCACTGCACTAACTGTAAATAGTCTAGCTGCCTGACTGTGGTACTAATAGGATCAAAAGAACACCAGCAATTTTCTTCAGGTAGCTGTAAATACTCTAACAAGACAAGCCTGCCTGTCAGTAAGAAGATAACAGGAACGGATCTAGCTAAACTGAATACAGTGTATATATATATATATATATATATATATATATATATGCAACGCCTGGGATGCATATATATACACAATACACTGTAAGTGCAGCTAACTGACTGACTGTTCTGTCTAATCTATCTAACTCAAATCAAATGACACTGTCTGTCTCTCTCTCTCTCTATCTATGAACGCCGGAACACACACTACACAGGGCCGCTGTGCAGACGGCCTTATATAGTGTGGGGCGTGTGCTAAATCCCCTGAGCCATAATTGGCCAATTACGGCTCTCTGTTCAGACAGCGCTGTGATTGGCCAAGTATGCGGGTCATAGTGCATGCTTGGCCAATCATCAGCCAGCAATGCACTGCGATGCCGCAGTGAATTATGGGCCGTGACGCGCCACACGAATTTGGAGCGAGCGGCCCATATCGTTCGCAATTCGGCGAACTGGCGAACAGACGATGTTCGAGTCGAACATGGGTTCGACTCGAACACGAAGCTCATCCCTACAACCGTCTTGTGGGCCTCCCAAACCACAAGGGGGTTGGGAACCGACCACTCATTGACGGAAAAATACTCCCGCAGTGTGTTCAGTATCTCTGAGCGGGTTTCCTCCGATTGAAGCAGGGCTTCATTTAGTCTCCAGGATGGGGGAGACCGGGCCAATGGCCCCAACTGGAGTGTCAAGTGGACTGGTGCATGATCGGAGAAAGATATGACATCTATGGACGTAGAAACCACTTTATTTTGATCTTTATGTGACATCAGCAGATAGACTAACCGTGAATAGGTGTGATGCACCTGGGAATAAAATGTATAGTCTCGATCTTGGTTGTGGAGCAACCGCCAAGGGTCAACTAGGTGTAGGGTATGGAGGTCTGCCTTAAGACGTTTCAAGCGAGAGTATGACAGGTGTGAGGCTCCACGTGAGATGTCTAGGGCCGGATCCATAGCAAAATTAAGGTCTCCGCCAAAGATAAGCATCCCCTCTGAAAACTCCAAGAGCTCAGAGAGGAGCTTGCACAGGAACTGTGGGTGGTCCACATTGGGGAAATAGACGTTTGCGAAAGTGACCCGCACATCAGACACCCTTCCTTTTAGGAGAAGAAAACTACCCTGCGCGTCTGCTCGCTGTGCCTCAAACACCCATGGAACCGACCTGGCTAGTATGATACTGACCCCCTTCGATTTGGAGATCGGAGAGACACTGTGGTATGCCAAAGGAAAGGCCCCGTTGGTCAACCTAGGGATAGAGTCTGCACGGAAGTGCGTCTTCTGTAAAAAGGCAACATGTGTTTTGCCCCTGCGCAGGTCAGCTAAAAGCTGCGAGCGCTTCTCCGGTATATTGAGGCCACGCACATTTAGAGGGGTGATCTTAAGGTGACCCATTGTATTTTCTGGCAGGGAAATGGATGTCAACAAACGCGTGGAAGATTCCCGGAAACAGAGCCCCCCCAGGCAGAGGTCAGAGATAAGCGAAAATAGACCAGAGGGGAGAGAGTAAAGAAACAGGAACGGGACGAATGAACGGAAAGAGAGGTACAGATATTAGTAAGGAATGCGTGTGGGGAGAAAGAGGGGAACAATAGCAAGGAAAAAGAGGGGGGGGGAGAAAGAAAGGTCAGGGGAAGGTAGCGTGGGGGGAAAAGGTAGGAAGGGAAGAGGGATGGGGTAGGGGAGTGAACGGTTCCTGTCGTAGTCTAACTATGGGCCCCTGTTGTGCACTTAAAGTGTCCACGCAGGGGTCCGCCCTAATGGGGGGGTGAAATGAGCGTTAAGGTCTACTCTAAATTGAGTAGGGTTTAGGCAGTTATCGGAATATACAATATGAATGGAGATGTGGGGGAATAGCGCCCCAGAGAATCGTAATGTTTCTTATAGGAGAACCAACAAAACTTAACATTACCTTTAGCAATTAGTACCTAAAGCGGAGCAGCATAGCACCCTTCACCATGACCATTCGGTGATGGTGTCCCGAGGAGGCTCATGAACGTCAGCAGAGAAAATCCCAGCGCCAATGCAAACAATAATAATTGGCGGGACCCACGCTGACGCCCCATGGCGAAGCCCTTAGCACCAGGACCAAGGGTCTTTACCTTCGCATCGGGGGGTACCAAAGCATGCTGTGGAAGGCGAAGTCAATGCTAACAATGCAAATGAAAAACGGCAAGATAAAACGGCATAAAATAGCATAACAAAACATAACATAACAAGACATGTCACCCATGACTTCCACAGCCCTGAGATTGTTACCCACTATGGCACTACCCCTCCCCCCCTTTCAAATAGGTAGCTACTTGCATATACATTAGGAATAACTGAGGGGGGTAAGAGGTCTTGAGTTTAGCCCGGGGGTCAAGTAAAATAAACATTAAATATGAAAGACATATTGAAAGAGACAAGCTGGGCCCTCAGGGTGCCTATCTAAAATTGGGGAATCGACATATCCAGTGGATAGTGATAATTCAGTGGAAGCATCCTAAGGCGTGGGGGCCTATGGCCCGTTTGCTGGTTTCCCCGCAGCATCCGTCCCCCCCATCTGACACCAATAGTGAGTCCGTATGGGAGAGGCGGCATACAAAACAGGACTATTCAGAATCTGTATTGTCCCAGCACCTCGCAAAGCAGGCTAGCAAATGTCAGTCGACATCCTATATTCCCCAGATGGAGTTTAAATGTGTACCTAGGGGCCAGGAATCCTTAGAGCATACTATGCAATGTAGTCAACGGGGCCCCAGGAGGTTGCCCATCAAGGCAGTTCCGAGAGCGTCTTGTAGGTGTAATTCAAATGTTTTAGGGTACCCAGGAAGGTGATGAGGTACGAACGTTCATCATGTCTTACCAGTCCTTGGAGTAAGGTGAAGAGTTAGGCTTCGGAGGACCTCGGGTGAGATCTAACAGTCTCTCGGCTTGTGGCGCATGAGCGGGGTCGGCGAACTCGTTGCGGCCTGGGCAAAGGTGGGCCAATGGCCTCCGGGGACAACAGGTAGTCAAACCAATTGGGGACGCTCACTGCAGGCTTGGCTAAGAAACTGAACAGGTCTGAGAGTTGGTCCGGTGAGCATAGGTAGAATTCTGCTCCTCGCCTCCGCACAATTAAATGGAAGGGGTGGCCCCAGCGGTAAGTCGCCTCTGCCTCACGGATTACCTCCAGAAGGGGTCTCAGAAGGCCACGCATTGCTCTCGTTTGCCTGGAGATGTCGGGGTAGATCCGGCTCATCGCACCGTCAAAGTCAATCGGGCCGCGTTCCCATGCCAGGCGCAGGATTTCTTCTTTTATGTTAAAGAAATGCACCCTACAAAGAACATCTCGTGGTGGGTCCACAGCGTCAGGATCCCGGGACGCTGCGGGAGGCACCCTGGGTCCTGGGATACGGTGGACCCTATCCAGCTCCAGCTCTGTAGCTGGCGGTTTTCCGAGAACCTGGTTCAAAATAGCCACCACTGTTGCACGCAGGTCCGAACCCATGGTGGCTTCAGGGATGCCGTGGAGGCGCAAGTTGTTCAGGCCGTCATCTAGCTTTAGTTGTATCTCCACAAGATGGCGGCGAAAGCCACGCTGCTCCTGCTTCATAGAGGCGATGCAGGCATCAGAAGTGGATGTGGAGGATTCTAGAACAGTGACCCTCTCTTCCACTGTATCCAATTGTTGGCGCAAGTCATGTAGTTCCCTGGAGAGTGCATTAACTATGGATGCCACCATTTCCTGTAGGTCTTGCCTCGTGGGCAGACCTGCCACAATGTCTCTGAAGGAGCCCTCAGCCCTCTGCCTGTCTCCCCTGCATGACCGCAACTGAGTTGTGTGTATGTGCTTGGCATTATAGGGGATAGTATGGGGGAGGCTGACCTGTCTTCCTGAACTGCTCGGTCGCTTCCAGCGTTAGGTCCCGGCTGAGTGATCTTCTTGGATGAAGCGGCGGCACTCGTCGGGAGGACTCGTGGCGGCGCCATCTTGGCCGGGGCAGCGGGGGAGGAAACAGCGTGTTGCCTCAGAAAATAGTGGGTAATTTCCGTACCCTTCTGTGCCCCCAGGTCCAGCGGGTGTTGCGGTCCCCTGGCATGAATTCCGGCTCTCCCTGTCAGCGTTATCTGCTCGTTCTCAGGGCTTCCCCGCACAGAGCTCTGAGGTGTGCGTCCTCACTCTGCCATCACTCGGCCACGCCCCACTTACGTATTTTCTTTTGTAATAATGCACAAGAAAAAAATGGCATCAGCCGATGTGGAAGGGAGCATTGACAGCGATGGCCTGGGTTCGGTCTGGTCTGTCAAAAACCACAGGCTGTGGTATTACCACAGCCTGGGGACATACCAGTCCTCTGCTGCTGCTTCCAATCTCTCGGAGTCCAGGACATTCTTGTGCTCCCTATAAATGTATTCCTCAGGTTCCCAATTTTGCTCTTCACATAACTGAGGTCTGCCCTGGGGTACAAAGGGTTCACCAATTTCAACAGTTTCTCCATCGCTGCCTTCCTCTTGATTTTTAGAGGACCTTCTTGTGATGCCTATAAAATAAAAAATTTAAAAAAATAGAAAAATACTTGGCTATGTGTTTTACTCTAAAAAACCATTCTGTTATTTGGGCGCCGTGGGTGAGGCACATAGAGTCTACGGGGAAATAGCGTGGTTGCGGTATGATGAACAGTTCCGGCAGAGGAGGGCGATGCACCCGTCATTACAGTGGGATCACAAGGATATCAGCCTGTGGATGCGACTTATGACATTGGCGAGGACAACGAGTCCATTTTTTCAATGGGGGGCGGTGAAAGTTGAAAGGATGCAGCCGTTTCTCGATAAGTATCCGGATAGGGGGCGGCGCGGTTGTTGGGCCTAGGGTTTTTAGAAGGGTTTAGGATTCCATTTACCCTGGTTGAGGCACCTCCGGTGGCCCACAACCTGCGCTCAGCCTTGCAACATGCGGATGTGGTTTCTGGGAAACTGCGGAAGGAGGTGGCATTGGGTTGCATGGGTGGCCCATTCATTAGTTTGCCATTACCCGATTTGGTGGTCTCACCGCTGAAGGTAGTGCTAAAATAGGAGCCGAATAAATTTAGGCTGATCCACCATCTTTCCTTCCCAAAGGGGGATCTGTTAGCAATGTGATTAACCCAGAAATGTGTGCTGTATCGTACACGTCTTTTGATGCGGCTGTGTTTTGGGTTAGCAAGTATGGGCAAGGGGCCTGTATGGCCAAACCAGACATAGAATCGGCTTTTAGACTGCTTCCTGTGCACCTGGATAGTTTTTGGTTGCTAGGTTGTCATTGGAAGGAGGAGTTCTATGTAGACCACTGCTTTCCCATGGGTTGCTCTATTTCTTGTGCTGTTTGAACAGCTTATTCGTGGAGTGGGTGGTCCGAGACGTTGCGGGAGTGAATTCTATCATACACTATCTGGATGACTTTCTGTGTGTGGGCCCGGCCTCGTCAGGGGGTTTGTGCATTCCTGTTGGCTCCCGTTGCCGCTCGTTTCGGCATCCCCTTGGCTCCGGAGCCGATGACGGTTCTGAGTTTTTTGGGCATTGTCTTGGACTCAGACACCATGGAGTGCAGACTAAATGAAATATATACGCTGCACTACCTATATATAGTGTGATACACACTCTATCAATGTAGATATCAAATGCATATATTATTATCAAAGTATAAAATAGTCTTAAATAGTCAATGAATAGTGAAATAATTAAAAAATACCGGATAACTTGTATGAATAACTGTGTCTGAACAGTGAATAGTGAAACTATTAAATGGATAAAAAGATAAAAATATATAAATGAAGTACATATAAAATACACAACTTAATCCAAAGTGCTCCTATGCAAGGTAGTGATCAAAATACATATGTTAATAATATGTGAATTGATCATGAAAAAAGTGCTCATGTGCATAAGTGATAAACAATTGTGTCACTGGCGATTCTGCCAGAAAAGTCCATAAATCTCAAAAATAAGGGAATTATTCATATATCCCAGTGCTCATGTGTGTACATGTGATATCCAAATGCATCTCTGCTGACCACGGTGTGGAGAGTTCATATACCTCAAACAATTCAAAAGGTGGTTCAAAACATGCTATGGTGTCATCACTTAGGTGCTCCCCTTAGATAGTGAACGCTCACCTTAGAGCCTGTGACTTAGCAATTAAGCTCAGTCAATGCACGCATGTGAACCACCTCTGGGCTCTTTAATGATACCGGAATCCTGGACTCCTCAGTGTGACCCTCCGCAGTATATGGAAATGAGAAAACTTGATAGTGCAATAAAGTTTTTAAAATGTTTATTAAACAAAAACAAATCTCCTTCAGGGGTACTCACACAGAACAGGTGCGCCAGTGCACCACTTTATGATTATTGCAAGACTGGTATCGGGATGGTATGAGCCTCCTCTTCAGTAGACAAACTGCCTATCGTGCTGTCCTGTCCTCTCCTCTGTCTTCGATACAGGGATTACGTATCTTCTTCAGGGGGCCCCAAATGCCACTGATAAGCAAAAATCCAGTATGGAGGAGTTTGTAATAAACAGAAATAATCCGTCTTGTACAGGTCTTCAGCTTTCTGTAGTTACAATGATCGTTCTGAAAAGTTGTTTGCTCTGCAGCCTCAAATGAATCAACTGGCACAGCTCCAAACCAGTTAACAGGACGTGACATGAAGGGTCGGCTCTGCGGTGTGTTCTCGACACGTGCTCATCCCTGTTTTCCTTACTTGTGATTAATGCAAGTAAGAATCTGCTATATTCATATTGACAAGTTCCCTGTCTATTGCCCATTTGTTTAATCCTTTATATGTTACGTTTATTCCAATAATCTCCATGTGCCAGGTTCAACCAAGGTTTTCTCCTAGGGGGGTCCCTGATTGGTTGGGGGATACTGTGTGGCCTTGCTGAGTTCACTGGGGCAATAATATTATTATATGCTAATGTTGAACAAACATACAAAATGTGATGAATCTAATTGCAAAAACTTTTCTTGTTCATAGAATTCGCCATAAGCTCCTGAAGAAGTGTTTTGTTTATGTGCAACATGTAGAGCTGAGCTGAGTTTTTTATGACACACTACCTCGTCAAATTTCTCAATATTTTAGAGTGATCAGTCTGGTCCTCCGAATTTTTCAATTGTAATGCGTATGTAGGTGGTGTGTTATTCATGCTCATAGGCACATTTTGTGAATGATCCATGAAATTTTATGTAATTGTCTTGATAATATTTTTGTAATAAATATATTTTTAATAAAGATTTGTGTTATGCCTAAAAAGCCCATCATCCAAAAACCTAAATTTTTTCAATAATCTATCGGGACGTGGCAAATTATACTAAAGTGTCGTATCCATAGTACCACTCTGTGGAGATAAGAATTTCTAATCATGGAGAAGGAACATAGCCACCCTCCAAAAGGAAGTCAGGTCACAGCACCAAAATAAAAAGAGAAATTTGGAAGAGGCTGGGAACAATAGAAGGTTCTTTTTTAAGAACACAAAGCCGAATATATTATAAGATTTGGTCAGGCTGGCAGACGCCGCTAAGTATGAGGGTTATGTGTGTTCTTAGGGGCCTCTGGGGGCGCACCGGAGGTTCGGGAAAAGATATGGAAAGGTGAGTACGTGGAGATATTCGCACTACTGCTGCTGGAGAAATTCAATTTAGACAGGGTGAAGCCGGAGGATCATAAGAAGGAGGATGAGGAGAAGAGGAGATTATATTTTTTTATACGAGAGTTTAGTGTCATTTTAAGGGATTAACACTTGTACCTGTGCTGCCATTTGGTGACAATTTCCCCACCTGAAACTCCCTGCAGGAGAGGGAGATTAGCACTGATACTACACTGTAGATAAGCAGTATGTGACAGACCTAACCGGGACACAGGCTGTTGGAGAGGACTGAATGCAAGCCTCTTGTCTATTGATTATGGGCCCTGGATTTTCAATGGAACAATACTCTTTGTGAAGTGAATTAGAAATGCAGTCTGAACTGTACTAATCGGACTCAGTCGTGTATATGTATATATTGTATGTTGTTTGATTCTGTTGGGGACTCCTTGCTGTGGTCATTTGGGATTTGTGTCCCTGAAGAGGGAGGGGGGATTCCTCCAGCAGCCCCCTGCTGATAAGACTGATTCATACTGTTGGGACACATCCTGTGAGGAGATGCTGGTGTCATCAACTCCAACTACCTGTGTTTATGTTAATTGAATGAGCTGATCACATTGTCCTCTATACAATGTAGGAGACAGGACGACTCCTATTGGAGCTGCTGCTATTGTGAGAAAATGTCCTGTGATAATTAACTCAGTCTGGGCAAAAGGTCATGTCTCAGTCACCTAGGCTGTATAAAGGATTAGTTAATTAGCTCATGTTAATTAGGTTAATTAGGTTACGTTTGTATTGTTAGAGTAATCTTCTCCTGTATATAAGACTGTATTCTGGTTCTGAATAAAGTGAGTTCATGTTAGCAACAAGCAAGTGTCGCCTTGTTTTGTGCTCAGAGAGGTTGGAATACCTGATATCTGTATACAGACTGGGAGGAAGTGGTATATGATGGAAGCACTCAAGCGGAGTGTGGGACGTTCCGTGACATTGGTGGCAAGCAGCGGGAAAGCTTCCTGCAGTCTGGGACATTCGAACTTCCATCTGGATCCAAGGTCCAGATAGCAGGAGAGGAGAGGAGAGATGCAGATACAGCACAGAGGACCAGTATCAGAGCAGGTCCTGCTGGGATGGTGTGATTATATTTGCTGCAAACTCTGGAAATAAGCGCTAGCCCGTGAGCAGCGACACCAGGGAAAAGTTCTCCCCTCCATCGAGGAAAGGTACTGGTCACAGTACGGACTGCGGGTGCGGTTTTTGGGAGAAAAGCAGACAGCTGAATTAAGCAGGCTTGTCTGGGCAGAGATAAAGCTGGATGAGAGCTACAGAGCCCTCCGGTGGCATGTATCCCAAGCATGTCCCTGGATAGCGGATGACAGCCCAACGGAAGGCTTAAGCTACGGTGGCTTGGGACTGTTGTATGTGAAGCTGACAGGGGACTCTAACTTTGGGAGTGATTTGGAGTGGCGGTTGGACAAAATCATGGATTTCAGAGAAGGGCTACTGAACATTTTGGAAGTGCACTGGGCACAGGAAGATTTGGAGTTCAGGAACGGGAGCTGGAGATCGCTTACAGACAGCTGCTAGACATTGCTGAGTGCCAGGGCTGGGCTCCCTTTGCCTGGGACTATCAGGAAATACCAGCTGACAACCCTGAAATCCTGGCTGAAGAGTCGGCAATGTGGCAGAGCAATAGTGTGCTTTGCCAACCTGCCCCCACAGCTAGGGAGGCGGAGGTCTTATGGCGGATGCGGCAAGTGCTGACTGACCTTGATGATCCTGTTTCTGCATGGGATGATCTTGGATGGAGGAATGTGCCTGTCCAGCAGCATGCCAGAAAATCTGCAGTGGAAAATCTGGAGATTGCCATCCCCAAACCTGAAGTGCTGACAACAGGGCAAAGCTCTGCTAACCTCTGCCCAGCACTGATAGCATCTTCTGGATTCCATGGACAGGAGATGGTGAACCTCCATCCCCAGACACCAGTTGCAGAGACAGGGGATTTGATAGACTTTTCTGCTGAGGAAGAACCATCGGGTGAGCCCCCAGCAGAAGAGTTGGGATTGGGGCCAAACTTCATTGTGCTCTGCTCAGCACCGATGGCATCTTCTGAGTTCCACGGACAGGAGATGGTGAACCTCTATCCACAGACACCAGTTATAGAGGTAGGGGATTTAATAGACTTTTCTGCTGAGGAAGAACAACCTGATGAGCCTCCAGCAGAAGAGCTGCTATTGGGGCCAAACTTCACTGTGCTCTGCCCAGCACCAACAGCAGTATTTGTGGAGTTACAGGGAACTTCCCGAGTTGAAGCACTGGCAACCGGGCAGAGTGCTACCAATCTCTGGCCATCACCGGCAACAACTACAGAGTTCCAGGGAGGCGGGGCAGTCGGCCTCCCTCCCCAACAGTTAGCCGGAGCAGATGGTGTGGGGTTTCCAGCAGAAGGGCTGACAACAGGGCCGAGTACTGCTGGACTCTGCCCTCAACTAACAGGGGATGGATTTCCTGTGAAGATGGATGGGACTTCAGTCTCCACCTGTATACTCCAGGGATGCTGGGCAGTCGGCTGGGTGAGTAATACTCTGTTTGGAACAATTTGTTTGGGGTACTGTGTGGGTACAGGCAGTGGAGGACTGGAACTATAGACTAACTTCGGAGTCAACCCGTCTGGGGTCTCCTCCTGTGTTAGTCTCCTGCCGAAAGGGGAGAAATGTGACAGACCTAGCCGGGACAGAGGCTGTTGGAGAGGACTGAATGCAAGCCTCTTGCCTTTTGATTATGGGCCCTGGATTTTCAATGGAACAATCCTCTTTGTGAGGTGAATTAGAAATGCAGTCTGAACTGTACTAATCGGACTCAGTCCGTGCAGTCTGAACTGTACTAATCGGACTCAGTCGTGTATATGTATATATTGTATGTTGTTTGATTCTGTTGGGGACTCCTTGCTGTGGTCATTTGGGATTTGTGTCCCTGAAGAAGGAGGGGGGATTCCTCCAGCAGCCCCCTGCTGATAAGACTGATTCATACTGTTGGGACACATCCTGTGAGGAGATGCTGGTGTCATCAACTCCAACTACCTGTGTTTATGTTAATTGAATGAGCTGATCACATTGTCCTCTATACAATGTAGGAGACGGGACGACTCCTATTGGAGCTGCTACTATTGTGAGAAAATGTCCTGTGAAAATAAACTCAGTCTGGGCAAAAGGTCATGTCTCAGTCACCTAAGCTGTATAAAGGATTAGTTAATTAGCTCATTTTAATTAGGTTAATTAGGTTACGTTTGTATTGTTAGAGTAATCTTCTCCTGTATATAAGACTGTATTCTGGTTTTGAATAAAGTGAGTTCATGTTAGCAACAAGCAAGTGTCGCCTTGTTTTGTGCTCAGAGAGGTTGGAATACCTGATATCTGTATACAGACTGGGAGGAAGTGGTATATGACGGAAGCACTCAAGCGGAGTGTGGGACGTTCCGTGACACAGTACATCTCCAAACATGATAAAAGGTGTTTGTCCTCCCCCACTCCCAGATAAAAGGATTTGTCTAAGGAGGTCCCTCTGCCAGCTCAGCAAAATACCAGAGGCCATTGTCCTTGGAGAGAGGTCAGAGGTCACCTACCCTAAAAACAAAGAGGAAGTGTCTGGCTTTTTAGGAGTTGGTCATTAACCACTTCAATACCGGGCCTATTCTGGCACTTCTCTCCTACATGTAAAAATCATAATTTTTTTGCTAGAAAATTACTCAGAACCCCCAAACATTATATATGTTTTTTTAGCAAACACCCTAGGGAATAAAATAGTGGTCATTGCAACTCTTTATCTTGCACGGTATTTGCACAATAATTTTTCAAACACCTTTTTTTAAAAAAAAAAAACGGTTTCATGAATTAAAAAATAAAACAGTAAAGTTAGCCCAATTTTTTTGTATAATTTGAAAGATGATGTTACGCCGAGTAAATAGATACCTAACATGTCACACTTTAAAATTGCGCACACTCATGGAATGGCACCAAACTTCGGTACTTAAAAATCTCCATAGGCGACCCTTTGAAAATTTTTACAGGTTACCAGTTTAGAGTTACAGAGGAGGTCTAGTGCTAGAATTATTGCACAGGCTCTAACGAATGCGGCAATACCTCACATGAGTGGTTTGAATGGCGTTTACATATGTGTGGGGGCTTACATGTGCGTTCGCTTCTGAACGCGAGCTACCGGGGACAGGGGCGTGTTAATTTTTTTTTTTTTATTGTACTTATTTTTTTTTATTTTTACACTTTTTTTTTTTTTTTTTTTACATTTTTTTTGTCACTTTTATTCCTATTACAAGGAATGTAAATATCCCTTGTAATAGGAATCTATTGTGACAGGTCCTCTTTATGGATAGATGCAGGGTCAATAAGACCCCACATCTCTCCTCCATGCTGGAAAGCATGAGATCAGAGAAAAAAGAAATCACTGTTCTCATGCTGACAGCCATGATCGCAGCTTTGTTTATTTCTGGGAACCTGGGCGTGACGTCATAACGTAGCACCCGGGCCTCCGACGGTCATAGAGATGACCGGAAATCTCTATCGCCATCATCCGGCGCCGGTCGATTCTATCTCCGGGCCCCCCAATGGCACGGGAGAGCCTGGAGAAGCACCGGATGGCGGCAGGAGAGGGCATCCCCTCCCGTCGCCTATAAAAATGATCAAGCGGCGGAACTGCCGCTATGATCATTCTTATCATGCACAGAATCGCCGGCTGGAAAGAATGATATCTGGATGATGCCTCTAGCTGCAGGCATCATTCAGATATCCCCTAACAAAGTAATGGACGTCATATGACGCCCTTGGTTTTGAAGTGGTTAACCAAAATAAGAATCTGGAACATAAGACGGGGAATTGAGGCGCGAATATGGTTTCACTTTTGTTGCCAGTGTTTTCACACAGCCTCTTTACTTTGTAGCACTGGAACAGTGTTGCCACCCACCGGTTAATTTACGAGCAGCCCATGAATTTCAGCTTGATTTCGGGCTGCCCGTGAATGCCCGTTACGGGCAGCGTTGCTAGTAAAAATGATGGCTGTGGGCTGACAGTGCTACTGCACATGCACCGTGCCGAAGCCTGCCAGGCTCAGGAAATCTCGCCTATTTTCGGCTGGGCGGGCGCATGTGCAGTGATGCGGCGCCATTGCTTGAATATAAGATTTGTCGCCGCCGCCGCACCCTCTACTTTGAGTCCTCTCTGCTTCCTGTCTGGTATCGTGCTGGAGTCGAGAGCGGATGTGTGCATCGCCCACAGGTGTGCCTGGCTCTGCTCATTAACAAAGGACACACAGACTCCGCGCTTAGGACTGGAAAAAAAAGGAGAGAAAAAGGACAAGGGTATGCAGCCTCCCCTATTAGACCCACGGGGGGGGGGGCTAAAGTATATAAATAAGTAAACAATGGGGTGAATGGCGCTCCCTTAAGAGGGGTATGTACACTATGTGTGAGATACCAGTGCTAGCAAAACCACTGTAATGTTGTGCTTATAATGATAGATAAATTGAACCAACCCCCTGTAAGCATATACCTGTGTGAACACTAATCATTCAGTGCAAAATTCCATTAAACAAACAATGAATAAAAATAGAACCATCAATATAAATAAAGCATAATATCCACATATATACTGAGGTAATCAATGGTGCTGAGCATATGTGCAAACGTGCCACAGAAAAAATATATTGGTATAGAAATATATATATATATATATATATATATATATATATATATATATATATATATATATATATATAAACAGTCCAAATTGCTCCAAAAAATTAATTATTAATATTATAAAAGGAAATGTTATTATCAGAAAAGTTCCAAACAGTCTGGTGACTCTTGTGCTCAAAGAAAGATCCGTGACTTCTGTGCTCCCTCTATGGCTCCCCACTCACCGGCTCCTTATACCCCTGCAGGGGTGACAGGCAATATGGAATATCATAAGCAGTCTTCACAGATGGTATCCTGTAGTCACTGTAGCAATGGCTCTCGTTTCCCTTGTATCTGCTACCCCAGGATATCCGGATCAGTCATGAATGAATGAATGAATGAATGATTTGTAGAGCGCTGCAAATGCGAACTGAATCACCTCAAGGCGCTGGATGAGTTCTCTGTTGTCAGCTTCTTAGAAAAGGAAGGTCTTTAGTTTTTTCCTGAAGGCCTGATGGCTTTCTTCCATGCGGATGTGGGTTGGAAGAGCGTTCCATAGTCGAGGTCCTTGGACTGCGAATCTTCGTTCTCCCTTTGCTTTGTAGCGGTATTTGGGTATGATGAGGAGGTTTTGGTTAGCTGATCGAAGACTGCGATTAGGTGTGTAGTGTTTTATTTTCTCCCGGAGATATAGCGGAGCGTTTCCTTGTATGCATTTGTGGGTGAGGCAGAGGGTCTTGGATGTGATCCGATTCTTTACGGTTAGCCAGTTTAGGCACTTTAGGGAAGGGGAAATAGATTCCCAGGGTTTTTTTTCCTGTTAACAGTCTTGCTGCCGTGTTTTGGATGAGTTTCAAGCGGGCAAGCTGATATTGGGGTAGTCCTACGTAGAGCGAATTTGTGTAGTCGAGTCGGGAATTGATGATTGTTCCCACGACTGCCGCTTTGTCCTCTTCTGGGATGAAGGGGATGAGTCTACGTAGCAGGCGGAGGAGATGGTGGGATCCGCTGACTACTGATCCTATTTGTGCATCCATTGTCATTCCTGAGTCAAAGATGACTCCAAGACTCTTGGCTTTGGTGCTTGGAGAGATGGTTTGTCCGAGGATGGTCAGAGGTGTCAACGGAGTCTTGATTTTGGAATTTTTGTTAGCGTGTAGGAGAAGAAGTTCTGTTTTTGAACCGTTGAGCTTGAGGGAGCTGATGGTCATCCAGTCATCAATTAAAGTGAGGCATTTCTCTAATTGCTGATGATGGTTTTTTTTTCCGGTGATGCGAAGATAGAGTTGGGTGTCATCAGCGTATGAGTGGAAGCAGAGGTCTGTTTTCCTGATGATATTGAGGAGTGGGTGGATGTAGATGTTGAATAGCACTGGTGACAGGGGTGAGCCCTGAGGGACTCCGCAGGAGATTGCCCGGGTTTCCGAGGTGAATGTTCCTAGTTTCACTATCTGAGAGCGATTCTCTAAGAAGGATGTAAACCATTTCAGAGCAGGAACTGTAGCTCCTGCAACTTCTGAGAGGCAGACGAGTAGAGTATTGTGGTCCACTGTGTCGAACGCTGCGCTGAGGTCTAACAGTACCAGGAGACATGATTCTCCGTCGTCTGCTGCTTCAAGGGCGTCATCCCATACTTTGAGGAGTGCTGTTTCTGTGCCATGGCCCGGGCGGAAGCCTGATTGCAGAGGGTCCAGGAGTTGGTGTGTGTCCAGGTGGCGTTGTAGTTGCTGTACTACTGCTTTCTCCATAATCTTGGAGATGGTGTTGAGGCTTGTTTTCGGTCTGCGGCAGTTTGGGTCCTTAGGGTCGAGATTGGGTTTCTTTAGCAGGGGTTTGACGATGCCTTGCTTGAGGGAGGTTGGCACAGTCCCTTCTTTGAATGATTGATTTATAAGGTGTGTTAGGGTAGGGGCCAAGATGTCGGAACATTCTTTCAGGAGTTTTGTGGGAATGATGTTGTTTGGTGATGTGCTGTCTCGAAGGCTTCTGATGATGTTTATAGTCGTGTCAGTGGTGATTGGGGACAAAGAGAAATTTGGTGGTTGTGTGATGTTCGTGTCGATATCCTCTTTTCGCTTTGGTTGAGTGAGGTTGGTAGTTCTTTTCTGATGAATTGATTTCCGATGAAGAAATCTGATAACTCATTGCAGAATTCTTGAGTATCGTTTGCTGGGGGCTCTAAGCAGGTCGGGTTCATTGACTGAGTGACTATTTTGAAAAGTTCCCGCGGACGGTTTAGGGCAGTTGAGATGGTGTCCGAGAAATGTTCTTTTTTGGCTTTGAAGATTGCCTTGTGGTATTTCACAGTGAGTGCTTTGTAGTTAGTATGGTTTTCCTTGGTAGGATTTCTTCTCCATGCTCTTTCAGCTCTTCTACGTTCTTGCTTGAGTAGGGTGAGAGTGCCATTAAACCATCTCGAGTTTTTTTTGCGGAAGGGTGTTCTGCGTTTTGGCGCCACAGAGTCTGCTGTTTGTAGTAATACCTTGTTTAGGGAGTTGAGTGTGTGTTCCGTTGAGAGGTTTGAGTTTAGCAAAAGTATTTTGTTTGATAATGTGGTTTTGAAGAGTTCGGAGTGTAGTTTCTTCTGAGATCTATTCCAGTGTGTTGTTGTTGCGCGTTTCTGTTTTTGGAGGGTGGTGTTGGTAGTGATTTTAAATTTGATAGCGTGGTGGTCCGTCCACGGTAGTGGAGTGTTGCCAAGTATGTTGATGTCCATATTCTGTTTGAAGATGAGGTCTAGAGTGTGTCCTGAACCGTGCGTGGGAGCATCTGTGCACCACAGCCTCCGCCACCACATCCAAGAAGGGGATCACCAGAGATCAGTCCTCATAAGAAGAGATACCACTCCATAGTGTAGTATGTAATTTAAAATTGCTTTATTTAAAACAAATACTTCCCATAGGGAATAAGCTAAAAACAGCACTACACCATGTGTATATGCGATCACCAGGAAGAGCCTTCCGGTCCAGCTGCGTTCCAAGCATGCTAGCTCCGTGACCGGAAATGATGTAAGTGCGTAGCCCTGCCTTACGCGTTTCGTCTTAGACGTTTTCAAAGACGGCGCCATCTTGCTACACCTCACAGGTTATATAGCAAGCGGACATGCTGGGTCCTCCCCTCTCCCATTACTAAGGAGGACATGATTGGGCGCATTAGGAATCAAAAAATAGAACCCTCCCTCTGGTATAAACCCTATTGGAGAAAAGGGAAAATAGAGAAGTCCATCCAAACACTGCTACCCACTACAAATTATCACAGACCTATGTATCTCCGCTCGCCCTTCGAAATATTGGCAGACATTGTCATATACAACATATTGAAGAGGCATCATGCATCTACAAAATGATACAGGCTATAAATATATACAGATAAAATAAACTAATTAAATATGTTCCCATACCTATATTAGGTCATATCCCATAGACAAGGCCCCCAGTGCTAAGTACTGGTACTGCAAGTGCGCCACCTTGCAAACCCAGATACTAACTTGCAAAAGTCCCAGAGGTATTGAATGCAAGACTGGGATGTCAAAAGGGGCATATATACATGTTATAAAAGATCAAAATATAAAGAATCATATAGAATACAGAATACCAACCGGAGGAGTTAGAAAAATACATAAAAAACATAAGAATGTAGAAAAAATTGTTTTAAAATTTTTTTTTAGAAAGAATAGCCCATGTATTAACTGTAATATTAGAAACATGTAAAAGTATATATATGGGTGTAAAAAGCTGTACTTTCTACATGTGCATATGTACGTATCTTAAAAACTATTATACAGATTATAACAGCAACCAATAGTTACTACTATGTATAAAGACTAAAGAAAAAACCACCAGATGGTAATCTCTAAAGTAATGTATGTGGCACTGCCCACTAGTGTGCTCTACTACCGCTAACACCTACCAGGGCAAATAATACTGAGGCCAATGAGCTAGTTGCCTATTAGAGGTATATTTCTTTACACTATAGGCAATCTTCCTGGCACCAAGACTTCATTGGGAAAGGGTCCACACCCTACATCATGAATGGTCCCAAAGAATGGGGGAACCAATGTATTTCTAAAAATTCTTAACCTCCCTGACGGTATTCCCGAGTGTGGCTTGGGGTTAAATTTCAGCACCATTAGCGGTAACCCTGAGCCACACTCAGGATTACATCTCAGGATCCTGGTGCGGTATACTTACCTTGTCCCCAGGATCCTGCGATGTCCCCCCGCTGTGTCTGCGGGCTCCGTCCTCTGCCCGAAGACTCTCTGTGCCAGGCTCCGTTCCCTGCGAGCGTTGCGACGCACAGGGGCGGAGCCTGGCGGCAAATTCAAAAAAAGTAAAAGTCATAACAAATACAGTACTGTAATCTTACAGATTACAGTACTGTATGATCATTTCACATCCCTTTTGTCCCCAATGCTTTGGCCCATGCCCTGCATGCAGTTTTATATCATATATACTCTTCTTTCTGCCTGGAAACTTGAGATTGTCCATAGCAACCAAAAAGTGTCCCTTTACGTCAAAAGTGGCTTTAGACCAGCTAGAAAACAGCGATAGTAAATTAGAACACTTGCAGAATTGAGCGATAGTGAATCGTGGGGAAATGTATTTTATTATTATGTTATTATTATTATTTTTTAATTACTTAGATTTATTTATTATATTATAATTTATGATTTTGTGTTTCAAACGTCATCATACCCAGGATATCTACTAGACTCTTGGTGGACAGATCTAAGTGTGTTATTGCTAAGAATTACAGGCCTACAATATAAAACGCCAAATTTCTATGCAAAATAATTGTACCGCTTTGAGACACAAAAATCTGAAATAATCATACCGCCAGGGAGGTTAAGGGTCATAATTACCCTAAACTTTATCCAGAAGAAGAGGGAAAAAAACAAGAAAGACAACTCAAGCAGGCCCAAGGGTCATCCGTATGCTTCTAGGGGTACTTCGTAAGGGTCATGTATACCCCTAAAGCTACATACAAAGGGGGAGAAGAGAGGTCATAGGTTGAATAAAAACCACCTACAAAGAGGGTGTGTTGTACCTCACATACTAGTGATGCCCACCCTTGTTTGTAATATAGTTGAACTAAAAATAAAGATAAATATAATTGGAAATAACAGACCTCTCCTATAGTGTAAAAAAAAAGGGGGGGGAATGCCATCCTTAATGCTGATGATATTCACTCAACTCTACGGGTTGGCTATAAAACAGTTGAGGTCTATGTCCAAATTAAGGCCCCTAGGGGCAATAGACCCCAACCGATATATCCATCCCGTCTCGTTCCTGGAGACCAGTGTCTCTTTATCGCCCCCTCTCCAGTGATCTTTAACCTGGTCAATGCCATAAAAAATGAGGCCACTAGGATCCTTACGATGGAATTCAGCGAAATGGCGCAATAAATTGTGTTTAGGGAACCCTTTCTTAATGTTGTTAATATGTTCCCGTATTCTAACACGGAGGGGGTGGGTGGTTCTCCCTACGTACTGCAAATGGCAAGGACATTCAATGATGTAGGTAACATGAGTACTATGGCATGTTATTAATTGTTTAATCTGATATTCTTTGTGATCCACTGTAGACCTAAACACCTCCTTCTTTCTTGGTTGAGGTTTGCTAACTTTGCATGGTAGGCATCTGCGACATCTGTAGAATCCCTTCATATCAGATATAATTTGAGTTTGCTTAGGGGGGTCAATGACATTGTGTACAAGATGATTACGAAGGGTAGGTGCTTTCCTATATACAAATTTCGGTTTGGCAGGAAGGATTTTGGATAAAACACGAACCTCTTTTAGGATGGGCCAATATTTTTTAATGATACGCTCAACATCCTTGTATTAGTTGTTGAACCCTGTAATGAATGCTATTTCCGTTTGATCATCTTTAGCCCTAATTTTCTTATTAAGTAAGTTGTTTCTGTCAGTATTCTTAATCTCCGATTTCAACTTAGCCAAATTATCCCGTGTGTATCCCTTCTCTTTAAATCTTTGAATAAGGACGTCCACCTGAGCTTCAAAGTCCTCAAGCGTGTTGCAATTCCACCGTATCCTCATTAGTTGGCTTTTCGGGATGTTGGATTTTCACTTCGGATGGTGGCAACTTGAAGTGGGTATGTATCCGTTCCGATCAGTACTTTTAAAAAAAGTACGGGTGCTGAGGGAATGACACGTACCTTGGAGGGAAGCCTGTCGTGCAGAGGGAGACCTCTCGTACGGCTCTCGTTCCGGGATCACTGGAGTGAGAACAGTGACCCTCGGAGCACAGCGGGGTAGGAGAGCCTGCAGGATCCACTTGACTGGAGATGATGTCCGCTTGGCAGAGACAAGAACAGGCTTGATTGCTGCAGATGCAGGAACGCTGAGAAGTAGCAGGCAGTTGCGCACAGATGCAGGACTGTAAGCAGATTCACACGGATGCAGGACTTGTAGGCAGATGCACACGGATGCAGGACTGGTAGACAGATGCACACAGATGCAGCACTTGTAGGCAGATGCAGAGTCAGACAAGCCAGATCAATCAGACAGAAGCAGCAGGCAGAGAATGGTCAAAGTCCAGGCAGAATCGGCAACAGGAGATCAAACAAACAGGAACACAGAGCAGGTCAAAGGCAAGCCAAGGGGTCAGGACTGGAGACAGCAGCGAGGTCAGGAGAAGCCGGGTAACACTGGAGCAGATGCAGGTTCAGGATCAGGTACAGGATGAGCTGCAGATCAGACAGCAAGGATGCATTCTGAAGAGGCCCCTTTTAAGGATCACTGGGTGCCAAAGCTGCGTTACTGTGCGCGTGTCCGTGGTCTGCACACGCGCATGCGCATTGGCACACGTCTATTCCCTGCTGAATGCCTATGAACTGGAACACATTCCAATGGACCCGTGCGCCCGCGGCCAGTTGCAGAGCCATGCTCAGTACGTCCATGACAGGGAATCCCCTTATTTAAAGATCTCCAGATCTAGGTAGTCTATCGTCTGCAGGTTCCATTTGCCCGTGAACGTGATCCCATACCTGTTCGTTCATGTATTCATGAACATGTGGGAGGAGGAATACATTTACAGCAGGAATATTCCCCAAATTAAGATGTACAGAAGATACATTGATGATTTAATCATTCTATGGGAAGGTACACCGGACATGTTCGAGAAATTTCTTGAAGATTTAAATACAAACAAGTATGGGATCACGTTCATGGGCAAATGAAACCTGCAGACGATAGACTATCTAGATCTGGAGATCTTTAAATCAGGGGATTCCCTCAGCACCCGTACTTTTTTTAAAAGTACCGATCGGAATGGATACATACCCACTTCAAGTTGCCACAATCCGAAGTGAAAATCTAACATCCCGAAAGGCCAACTACTGAGGATACGGAGGAATTGCAACACACTTGAGGACTTCGAAGCTCAGGCGGACGTCCTTATTCAAAGATTTCAAGAGAAGGGATACACACAGGATAATTTGGCTAAGGTGAAATCAGAGATTAAGGATACTGACAGAAACAACTTACTTAATAAGAAAATTAGGGCCAAAAAATGATCAAACGGAAATAGCATTCATTACAGGGTTCAACAACCAATACAAGGATGTTGAGCATATCATTAAAAAATATTGGCCCATCCTAAAAGAGGATCATGTTTTATCCAAAATCCTTCCTGCCAAACCGAAATTTGTATATAGTTAAGCACCTACCCTTTGTAACCATCTTGTACACAATGTCACTCATTGACCCCCCTAAGCAAACTCAAATTATATCTGATATGAAGGGATTCTACAGATGTTGCAGATGCCTACCATGCAAAGTTAGCAAACCTCAACCAAGAAAGAAGGAGGTGTTTAGGTCTACAGTGGATCACAAAGAATATCAGATTAAACAATTAATAACATGCCATAGTACTCATGTTACCTACATCATTGAATGTCCTTGCCATTTGCAGTACGTAGGGAGGACCATCCGCCCCCTCCGTATTAGAATACAGGAACATATTAACATCATTAAGAAAGGGTTCCCTAAACACAATTTATCGCGCCATTTCGCTGAATTCCATCATAAGGATCCTAGTGGCCTCATTTTTTATGGCATTGACCAGGTTAAAGATCACTGGAGAGGGGGCAATAAAGAGACACTGGTCTCCAGGAACGAGACGGGATGGATATATCGGTTGGGGTCTATTGCCCCTGGGGCCTTAATTTTGGCATAGACCTCAACTGTTTTATAGCCAACCCGTAGAGTTGAGTGAATATCATCAGCATTAAGGATGGCATTCCCCCCCCCCCCTTTTTTTTACACTATAGGAGAGGTCTGTTATTTTCAATTTTATTTATCTTTAATTTTAGTTCAACTATATTACAAACAGGGGTGTGCATCACTAGTATGTGAGGTACAACACACCCTCTTTGTAGGTGTTTTTTATTCAACCTATGACCTCTCTTCTCCCCCTTTTGTATGTAGTTTTAGGGGTATACATGACCCTTACGAAGTTTGAGTTGTCTTTGTTGTTTTTTTCCCTCTTCTTCTGGATAAAGTTTAGGGTAATTATGACCCTTAAGAATTTTTAGAAATACATTGGTTCCCCCCTTCTTTGGGACCATTCATGACGTAGGGTGTGGACCCTTTCCCGATGAAGTCTTGGTGCCAAGAAGATTGCCTATAGTGTAAAGACATATACCTCTAATAGGCAACTAGCTCATTGGCCTCAGTATTATTTGCTCCGGTAGGTGTTAGCTAGGTAGTGGAGCAGACTAGTGGGCAGTGCCACATACATTACTTTAGAGATTACCATCTGGTGGTTTTTTCTTTAGTCTTTATACACAGTAGTAGCTATTGGTTGCTGTTATAATCTGTATAATAGTTTTTAAGATACGTACATATGCACATGTAGAAAGTACAGCTTTTTACACCCATATATATACTTTTACATGTTTCTAATATTACAGTTAATACATGGGCTATTCTTTCTAAAAAAAAATTTAAAACAATTTTTTCTACATTCTTATGTTTTTTATGTATTTTTCTAACTCCTCCAGTTGGTATTCTGTATTCTATATGATTCTTTATATTTTGATATTTTATAACATGTATATATGCCCCTTTTGACATCCCAGTCTTGTATTCAATACCTCTGGGACTTTTGCAAGTTAGTATCTGGGTTTGCAAGGTGGCGCACTTGCAGTACTGGTACTTACCACTGGGGGCCTTGTCTATGGGATATGACCTAATATAGGTATGGGAACGTATTTAATTAGTTTTTATTATCTGTATATATTTATAGCCTGTATCATTTTGAAGATGCATGATGCCTCTTCAATATGTTGTATATGACAATGTCTGCCAATATTTCGAAGGGCGAGCGGAGATGCATAGGTCCGTGATAATTTGTAGTGGGTAGCAGTGTTTGGATAGAGTGCTCTATTTTCCCTTTTCTCCAATATGGTTTATACCAGAGGGAGGGTTCTATTTTTTGATTCCTAATGCGCCCAATCATGTCCTCCTTAGTAATGGGAGAGGGGAGGACCCAGCATGTCCGCTCGCTATATAACCTGTGAGGTGTAGCAAGATGGCGCCGCCTTTGAAAACGTTGATGACGAAACGCATAAGGCGGGGCTACGCACTTACGTCATTTCCGGTCACGGAGCTAGCGAGCTTGGAACACAGCTGGACCGCACGATGCGGGAAGGCTCTTCCTGGTGATTGCATATACACATGATGTAGTGCTGTTTTTAGCTTATTCCATATGGGAAGTATTTGTTTTAAATAAAGAAATTTTAAATTACATACTACACTATGGAGTGGTATCTCTTCTTATGAGGACTGATTTCTGGTGATCCCCTTCTTGGATGTGGTGGCGGAGGCTGTGGTGCACAGATGACTGATCCGGATATCCTGGGGTAGCGGATACAAGGGAAACGAGAGCCATTGCTACAGTGACTACAGGATACCATCTGTGAAGACTGCTTATGATATTCCATATTGCCTGTCACTCCTGCAGGGGTATAAGGAGCCAGTGAGTGGGGAGCCATAGGGGGGAGCACAGAAGTCACAGATCTTCCTTTGACTACAAGAGTCACCAGACTATATAGAAAGTATTATTCCTGCGCTACCAAGCAGTGGTGTTATAGGTGGTTTTAGATAGGGAAAAGCAGCTTGCACCGAATGGGGTCCAGCCTTAAAGGGGTTGTAAAGGTAAAAATTTTTTCACCTTAATGCATTCTATGCATTAAGGTGAAAAAACTTCTGACAGAACCGCCGCCCCCAGGCCCCCCGTTTTACTTACCTGACGCCTCGAAAGTCAGCTTCGCGTTCCCGACATCTGTTCCTCCGCTCACCCTGGCCGCTGATTGGCTGCAGTGGATGGATTGAAAGCAGCGCAGCCATTGGCTCGCGCTGCTGTCAATCACATCCGATGACGCGGCGCGCCGGGGGGCGGGGCCGAGTGATACAGCGAGCGGCTATAGCCGCCGGCTGTATCACGGGAGCGCGCCCGCAAGCACTCACCACCGTGCGAGGGAGCTCGCATTAAGGTGGTGAATGCTTGCGGGGAGGAGCTGAAACAGCCGCCGAGGGACCCCAGAAGACGAGGTTCGGGGCCACTCTGTGCAGAACGAGCTGCACAGTGAAGGTAAGTATAACATGTTTGTTATTTTAAAAAAAAAAAAAAAACACCTTTACAAACGCTTTAAACCCTGGTGTGACTAACAACTGACAAATGGGGATGGTGCTGCGCTAATCCTACAATAAATTATACTATCTAGGTGTACTGGGTATCAACTCTTGTCTTTACTGAGGTATAGGATGGTGATCTAAACCACCATGGGGAATATAGCACTATGTGGACGTGCAGGCAGTATGTGCATAAAAAAACTATACATATGTATCTCTCAGCTTAAATAAAAATAAAACCATGGTGAAATCTACAATAAAATTAAAAAAATTGAAAAATAATAAAGTATTCTTTTCCAATAAGATAGTGATTGCCGCTGAGACATTAAATGCCAGTACAAAGTGCTGTGAATTAATATCCGGAAATTATTATAGTTTGGTGAACCATGATTCATATACATAAATAGATGGCTAAAAACTAAATAACATAAAAGCAAAAATTGCCAAATGATACAATGTTACATTGAATGTCCCAAGTGATCTTCATAGTTGTACATCATGCAATATAGTGTCCAGCAGGGGGTGCTCAAACCTAAAATAATACAATCCAATAAAGGTGACTCAGTGCAACAAAAAACAGCTTCAATGCTTCCTTCGTGATACCAGACAATTAAGTCATGTGGATAGCAGCTGAGTTTAAAAATCATTTTTTCAGAAGAGTGGTGAATGTGAAGCGTGCAGCAAGATCTCCTCCATGCAGCAATCCTCTAGTGGTAGATAATGGCCCGGAAATTATTATAGTTCAATGAACCATGATTCATATAAATAAATAGATGGCTAAAAACTCAATAACATAAAAGCAAAAATTGCCAAATGATACAATGTTACATTGAATGTCCAGAGTGATCTTCATAGCTGTGCATCATGCAATATAGTGTCCAGCGCCAACAGGGGGTGCTTAAACTTGAAATAATACAATCCAATAAAGGTGACTTTATAGTGGTAGATAATGGCCCCTTACCTCACTATACTGAGGTTACAGCATAGAGCAGACAGCGCTTGTGGTGTCTCCTGTGCAGGGGGGTCCTAGGTAATGGACTGTCATTTATCAGACCTCAGATCCATGGGGAGCATCATAGTAAATGGAGAGATGAAGATACCATATAGTGTAGTATTTCAAGCATGTATCAGACTTTATTCAACATTAGCAGCATACAGGGTACTCACACAGTAAAAAACGAAAGGTACAGTGTATCCAGACGAGCGGCGAGCTCATACACTGCTAACAGTGGGCGGTGCCTGTCCCTACATGTGGCGTCAAAGGTCACGTGGCTTCATCATTCCCCTGATGCAGTAACAAGTACTGGTTCTATGTCCTTCTCTGTTCTTATGCTGGAAACCTGAGATAAAGACTTCTCAGATACAGTTGTATAAACATGTACTGGTGTATATTCCTGAAGATATCTTCCTTTTACATCTATCTGAATGTGTTTGGATGATAAAGCTCTGAACCATAGAGGATATCTTTTACAACATTCTTTAAAACTATCTTCCTCAAAAATACCTTTTAGTGCGCAGTCAGGTGTCTGTACAATGATTTTGTTTGATTTCACTATGCTTTCTGTAGCTTTAATTGCATAGTAAACACTTAGCAGTTGGGGCGTGTCCAGGATGGCGCTGGGAGCAGACGTGTGTTAGCTGAGCTCCCGTCTCCGGCCATCAATCCTGATATAATCCTAGTGTGGAGGATCGCAAAAAGGACTTTATCACTCCCCGGAGCTTCAGAGGGAGGACTGGGCGATGCCCGCGGGCAGGAAATCGAGCCAGAACAGGTACAACAATACTCCTGTGAGAACCCGCTCTGTGCTGAGATCCACTGCACACGAGGCGTGCAAGATGGCGTTGCAGGCAGACTCCCCACCTGACGGGACCATACAAGCGGGCTCGGCGGCTTTTGATGCCCTAATGCTGGCCATAACCACCTGCCAAGCCACATTAACAACCAAAATTGACCATGTGCAGACTGAAACAGCTCTTATCCAAGGGATATGGACAAATTTAGGGACCGAGTGACCGAAGCTGAGCGGAGAATCTCTGAGGCTGAGGATATACAGAGAGATCACCATGCGGATATCCAGGCCCAGAATCTGAAAGTCAAACACCTTGAAAGTAGGGCCGAGGATGCCGAGAACCGCAATCGGCGGAGTAATCTGCAGATCCTTGGCCTCCCGGAGGGCGCTGAGAGGGCAGATCCAGTAACATTCATGGAGGGGCTTTTACCTACACTGCTTCCCAGGGCTACCTTCTCTCCTCACTTTTCTATAGAGAGAGCCCATCGGATGCCAGGGGCCCTCAAGGCGCGCCGCAGCGCACTTTCATATTTAAGTTACTGCATTATAGAGACCGAGACACGATCCTACGGGCAGCTAGACTCCAGGGAGAATTGAAATTTGAAAATGCAACCTTACTTATATTCCCGGATTATTTGGTGGAGACTCAGCGTCGCCGCAAATCCTTTGATCAGGTCCAAGCCATGTTGAGACAGAAGGGTGTGAAGTATAGCATGCTCTTTCCTGCCAGGCTGCGGGTCCAGGACGGGGAGAGAATACAATTTTTTACATCTCCCAGAGAAGCTGCAGCTTGGGCTGAAACCTTCCGTCCCTGAATTTAAGGCATGCAGTGCTGTTTACATGATGCCCCTCTGACTGGACTTTATACTTGATACTCACAAGTTCACAAGATTTCAGGAATTATCCTCCCTGTTGGGTTTTTTTTTTTTACATGACTGCGCCTCTGTGCAACATAAGTTAGAGGAATCTGAACCCTATGAAGCAGCGTTCTCTAGTGGAACCGGGTGATTGTTGTGGATTCATTCATTTTCAATATCTCACATATGAAAGACATAGGACACAGTCCACGGATCTAATGTGTCAATCCTTTACTAACCCTGATGACTGCACTAATGGCCCGGAGGTGGGGTGAACGTTTTTTCTTTGTTGACTGAGATCCAGAGACCTATCTGCGGGACCCTGACATTTACTTTCCACACTTCTCCTCCGGATGACAAATCGTATGTACTATATCAGTGATGAGGAATTAGAACCGGAACAGGGTCCGCCTACCCTCCATCAGTCCCTATACTCCCCTTCCCCACACCTTGTCCCCACACCCCCCCTTTTTTTCCCACCCCCTCTCCCTTCTCCCCCCCCTTCTCCCCCCTCCCTTACTCCCCCCCCTTTTTTTCTCCTCCTCTGCTCCCTCCCTCCTACGCTCCTCCTCCCCTTTTCTTCCTCCCCCTTCCCCTTATCCTTCCTTTCTCTAAAACCCGTTCCTCATACCGAAGACCCTCCTCTCCCGCTGTATTGGGAGTGATGAAGTGGATAGAGTTTCCAGATCCTGCTTTTAGAGTCATCTGACCTGGACTTCCTATGGTATATCTTGCTATGGTTGTTGTGCATACCAATAATCTAAGGGACACTTTATTGCTAATAGGGGTTGTTGCATAGGTTGTTACCCCAGAAGTTTTAAGTACGCGCCCCCGGGGACCCGGGTGATCCACACTGACTATCCATGCCGGATAATAAGATGCAGGTTCTAAAGTGAAAGGCTAAACGCCGATTACACATTGCCCTCATGTTAGGCTTTAAGCCTACCCTTTTTTGTTTGTCGGGAATGAGGCCCCTCTTGCTGAGTTGGGGGGAGGGGCGGGGTGGGGGGGGATGTTTGGCTTAATTGGACTGCGGTTGCAGGCCCACTTTTATTGTTTTTCTTGTTCTTACGCTTATTGTATATGACAGTACTACAAGCTGACTACCTGCACATCATTCCATGCCGCTTAGTGTATTGTTTTGGCCTGCCCGGGCCCAGACCTCCAGACAAGGAGCTTGTAACTCCCGTAGATTATCATTCGACCCACTCCACTTTTTCAAGAGGAGTAAGCATACTAATCCTTAAGACACTTCCATTTAAACTCCTTGACCTGGCTCTGGACCCGGGCGGTAGGTATGTGGTATTACATGCCCTGCTTCATAATGTACCGTGGGTAATTGTGGGCCTATATTTGCCACCCCCGGCCTCCCTCCAAATACTAAATCAGATAACTGCGAAAATAGCGGAATTCTCTACTGAAAACATAGTAATTATGGGGGATTTTAACTTTGTACCGGATGCAGGTTTATATAGACTGACCCCCACTGGTGTGACCTCCCAAGGGCTCGCGGAATGGGCGGATATTTATGGCATGTATGATCTTTGGAGATGGAAACACCCTCGGGAGAGGGCATATACCTGCCACTCTGCGTCGCACAAAACCTTCTCTCGAATAGACTTAGTCTACGCAGGAGGTTCTGTCCTACCTAGAGTTTGCGAAATTACAATCCTTCCCCGAGGAATCTCAGACCACGCCCCGCTTCTCCTGGATCTAGATGCCTCGACTGTTTCATCAAATCTGGCGATTGTCTAGGTATTGGATCTCGGATGTGGATGTAGAGCCGAAGTATAGACAAGAGCTGGAAACATACTGGGAGACAAATAAAGGATCTGCTTCGGCTGCCTCTGTCTGGGAATCTTTTAAAGCGTATACCAGGGGACAGTACCAGACCATTATCTCAGGGGTTCGTAGAGATAGGAGAAGGGAACTTACAAACCTTGAAGCTGAGGCGGAGAGACAGGAGGCTTTATACATTAGTTTCCCTGAGCCCCAGACATATGAGAGATTGCAAACACTTTTAAGGGATGTCCTCATGTTGAGTACTTCACTAACCCAAAAGAAGCTGTTGCACCAAAACAGAGAATATTTGAGCAGGGGGAGAGGACGGATCACCTGCTGGCGTGGCTCTCCAGGGAACAGACGGTGAGGATGTCGATAGGACAACTTAGAGATGCTGGGTGATCTACCCTCACTTCCCCGGTAGATATTAACAAGGAATTTGCCTCTTATTATCAGAACTTATATCGATCTAGGGTTGATTATGACCCTACGGAAATGACGTCTTATTTAGATAATATTGATATACCGACCCTTACCCCTACATATGCTAATAAATTAGATGCCCCCATTAGCATTGAGGAAATCCTAAAAGCGTTAAAAATGATGCAGACGGGCAAAATGCCAGGCCCAGATGGCATTCCAGTTGAATTTTATAAAATGTATGCAGAACAGCTGGCCCCCAAATTCCAATCCTTACTGGCTAGGTCCATGGCTGATGGCTCCATTCCCGATTCAATGTATGAGGCGGTGATTGTGGTCATCCCCAAGGCAGGAAAAGACCCGACTCTGTGCTCGTCCTATCGCCCCATTTCTCTACTCAATGTAGATACTAAAATTCATTCAAAAATTCTTGCCAATAGAATAAATACGGTGATCACGGCTCTAATACATCCGGACCAGACAGGTTTTATGCCTGGCAGGGGAACAGACATCAATATTCGACGGCTACATATGCATATTGCACTGGCTTCGTCCGGAGACCCAGGGGTGGTGGCATCACTCGATGCAGAAAAGGCGTTTGATTCGGTCGAGTGGGGCTACCTCTGGGCAGTCCTTTCTAGGTTTGGATTTGGGCCTAAATTTTTGACTTGGTTTAGACTGCTGTACGCCAATCCTACGGCTCGTATCCGCACCAATGGGACCCTGTCGGACAGATTTTCCCTGGGGAGGGGCCCGAGGCAGGGGTGCCCGCTCTCCCCTGCTCTATTTGCTATGGCACTAGAGCCGCTTGCCATTTTACTTAGAGCAGATGAAGCGGTAAGGGGGATACGGGTGGGCGTGATTACGGAAAAATTTCTCTATACGCGGACGATTCACTCCTGTATCTGGCGGATGCCTCGGATTCCCTACGCGCAGCTTTAGCCCTCTTTACACATTCGGTCGTTTTTCGGGTATTCGTATCAATTGGAATAAGTCGATACTCTTCCCTCTCTGCAGATCAATACCTCCTACGGACACAAACACCCCCTTGAAGTGGGTGGACGAGTTCACATACTTGGGAGTCAGGGTAGGGGGCGAGTTAAAGGGGTACCTGGACAGGAATGTTTATCCATTACTGCCTCAGCTTCAACAGAAGTGTTCCACCTGGAAATCCCTCCCCCTGACCCCGGTAGGTAGGGGGAACTTGTTAAAAATGATATACCTCCCTTCTTATACTACTTTAGGCACACTCCAGTCCCGATACCAAAATCCTTTTTCCGCAGGCTAGAAAGCGTGGTGATTTCATTTATTTGGGCAGGAAAACCTCCACGAGTGGCTAAGGCCATTTTATACCTTCCATTGTCTGGAGGTGGACTGGCCTTGCCGAACTTCTTAATATATTACTGGGCGGCCGTCTTAGTGATGGTGAGGTGGTGGTTTTCGCAACCTCGCTAAAATCCGGCAGTTACCCTGGAAGCGGCAATCATGGGCTCTTATGCAGCGTTGTCCAATCTCCCGTATAGGGGAATGAAAGCTAATCCTGCTGTTACAGGCCCCATGAAGACCACAATCCAAGTGTGGAGATCCTCTAGGGCAGCTTTATTACAACCGTCAAGTGTATCCCCGCACACCCCATTATGGGCTAATCCTATGCTCCCACATCTCTCCAGTGTCCCAGACCCGGCGGTATGGGCTAGAAGTGGCATTACCAAACTAAAACAGGTTATGTCGAGGGGGGTAGTACAGTCATTTAGAGAGTTGCAGCAGGCTCATAACTTGCCAAATTCCTTCCTCTTCAGATACTGGCAGCTACAACACGCCCTCAAGGCCCAGTTTCCCTCCCGGGTGACGCTCGAGCGCCTCTTGATCTCTGGGATGCTGGAGAAACCTTTATCTTCCCTGTATCTATATTTAACAGTTGCTCATGATGTTAAAACCGATAGAACCAGAATTAAATGGCAGACAGATATCCCCTCCCTGGGGGAGGAGGAATGGGAGGAGTGTTAGACTACGTTTATCCCATCCATGATTGCAGCTAAGGATAGATTTATACAATTAAAATTTATTCACAGAGCTTACTATACGCCCCAACGAATAGCGAAAATCTACCCGGAAAAGAGCTCCAACTGCACCAGATGTGAACTAGAAGTAGGCACTTTCTTTCATATGGTCTGGTCCTGTCCCAAACTGCTCCCGTTTTGGAGTGCGGTGGCGGACAAGCTGGGAGTGGTATGTGGTGTTGAGATACCAATGGATCCTTTAATTCTATTGCTCAGTCATTTAGAAGAAATAGAGGGAGACCGCTATATTAAACAGTGTTTAACATACTCCTTATTTTATGCAAGGAAAGAAATACTCCTTAATTGGAAGAAAAAAGAGGCACCCACCAAGGAAGCATGGGAAGCGGCGGTAAACAATGTACTGCCGCTATATCATTTGACCTATGAGAGCAGGAACTGCCCTCAAAAATTCGATAAAGTGTGGTCGAGTTGGGTGGACGCATGCAGTTGACCCCTGATGGTGGGGTGTGGCCTCAGGTGTTCACCTCCCCCCCCTCCTCTGGGAGGTAGTAGGGTAGCTCGGGTATTCCACCTAGATGTAACATTTTATACTTCCTTAGAATAACCAATCAACAAAACACTTCATAAAGATGTCATACTTCATGAACTGTATGTATTTTGTCTACTGCTATAATTTGGAATGGAATGGAACACTTTTCATACATGTAATGTCGCACATTTGTAGTCAACTGACTGATGTTGGATCCATATATAATGCTGACAATGTTCGTACTGTCTTAAATGTTCAAATAAAAATTCACTGTTAAAAAAAAAAAAACACTTAGCAGTTGCTTTACACCTGACTCAAAAGTTTTTTCCAAAAATGATAAAACTCTGGCAATTATTTTCTCATTACATTTTAGTAATTGAGACAACGTTACTGAGATGGCATTCTCAGATACATCAGTTTTCAGAACAAAAGATGCTTCAGAACAAACCTCTATTGTATTTAATGCTGGAGCATACTGCAAATCTTTTTTCAACACTTCAAAAGCATTTTTCTCATTTGGACCCCATTGGTCAACTATATTACCTTTATTCCTCAAAAGATTATATAGTGGATTAACTTTTTCTGCAAAACAGTGTACAAATTCTTTGATTTATTTTATGCAAAAATTGATGCAATGCCTTATGAGTTGTTGGAGCTGGGATTGCAGTGATATCTCGTGATCGGAGGAGGATGCCTCGTTGATACTATGCTGTTGGACTGATTATACAGCTTTATGGTTGTCAGCCCGGACCCCGAGTCCTCCTCCTTCCCCCTACATCACAACCTGTAGGTCTCCCCCGTTTGGATCTAGCTTACAGAGCGAACACACCCCCATATATTCAATAAATGGCCCCGGGAGATCCATGCACAGTCTGATCTAGAAGGTTTCCAGAGCCGTGATGCCCGCTTCCAGGCCCTGAGAGGCAATCCGCTCAAGCGATTCCCTGTCGCTGACATGGGAATCCAATGCATCTGGTAAGAGTTTCTTACACATCATTTCTATCAAGATTTATGCAGTTGTTGGATACAGTTCCCCTGGAAGATTTAAAGATCCATCTGTGTTTGAACATTTGCTGTTGTACACATTTATTTATCATTCTCAGTGGGACACTTTACACATATTCTTGATTCACTCATTGGACTTTATCTATCCATGTTGCTAGACCTATGAGTCATTTTGTTGATATGGACACTATTTATTAATTATATATTTTCTAGCTGTTTCCCTGATTGGGGACTTTTTTCACAGTCTATGCGCTACATTTTTTCTTCACAGTTTTGGTTTGGTTTTTGTCACTTCGTATGTAGCTGCTTTTTATTTTCATTTTTATTTTAGCGCAGTGTATATATCTCTAATGCCCCGTACACACGATCGGACATTGATCGGACATTCCGACAACAAAATCCATGGATTTTTTTCTGACGGATGTTGGCTCAAACTTGTTTTGCGTACACGCGGTCGCACAAAGTTGTCGGAATTTCCGATCGCCAAGAACGCGGTGACGTACACCACGTACGACGAGACTAGAAAAGGGCAGGTCCGAACCAAGCGCGGCACCCTTTGGGCTCCTTTTGCTAATCTCGTGTTAGTAAAAGTTTGGTGAGAGACGATTCGCGCTTTTTCAGACTCGTGGTTTTCAGATCGTTTTCTGCTGTTCAGTTTGTGCTTGTGGGTTTGTGTCTGCCCTTCAGTGCAGCGAGTTACGCGTGACTCTTGTCATTATGTTCTTGTTCGTTCGTTACTGTTTTTCAGGTCGCTCTTCACAGGCCTTGCTGTTCTTCAGTGCATTCTGTTACTTCGTTCTGAGCAGCCGACCGTTTTCTAGCCATGTTGCATATACGTACTCCTCGTAGAGTTCGTGCTGTGCGGGGGCTTGGTGTTATGCGTGACTCTTGTCATTGTGTTCTTGTTAGTTTGTTACTGTTTTTCAGGTCGCTCTTCACAGGCCTTGCTGTTCTTCAGTGCGTTCTGTTACTTCGTTCTGAGCAGCCGACCGTTTTCTAGCCATGTTGCGTATACGTACTCCTCGTAGAGTTCGTGCTGTGCGGGGGCTTGGTGTTGGGGTCCTTACCTTGACACAAGTCCAGTCCATGAACAGGGTGGGGAGGAGTTCATGGACCAAGAATTGGTTGCTCCAGCGTGACCAGTTCTGTCATATGCGTTTGCTCCGTGAGATCTATGAGAATAATCCTGATGATTTCAGGAACTTTCTCCGGATGATGGACCCCGTATTTCAAGGTTTGTTGGCTTTGCTGACCCCTTATATCAGCAGGCAGGATACCTGCATGAGGCAAGTCATCACTCCAGAGCAGAGGCTCGTCGCCACCCTGCGGTACTTGGCGACGGGGAGAAGCCTGCAGGACTTGAAGTTCTCGACAGGCATCTTCCCCCAGGCTCTGAGGATTATTATCCCAGAGACCTGTTCTGCCATCATCCAGGTCCTGCAGAAGGAGTATATTAAGGTAAGATTTATCCTTTAACATCACATTTTATTGTATTTAATGTTTGATAATATATTGTATTTCTTTCCTCATTCCCTAATTACCATGGTTGTAATATGCTGTGAATGTCCATTTTGTTCTCATGCATGCTGGATTTTTATGTAATTATTTTTTTTTCTCCTTCATACACATTTGCCTTTACTTACCTCCCCAGCATGGTCTCCTGGCCCTATATTCACCTCATGTAGTCACTTAACAATGTATTTTATCAGCTCCATAGTAGTGCTTTACCCTAAAACCCCCCTAAAATGTTTTAAAATGTGATTTGTGCTTTAAATTCAGGCAGAGTGCCAGGGGCTTTTTTTGGGGGTCCCCAAATCATTTGGAACCCTCCCCCCAACTGCTAAGTCAGCTGATACCAATTCTCTATCTATCCTCAATCATCTATCTGCTGACTTTGCCAAACCCATACACACTATACCTATCTCTTTAGTGGTCATATTTATGGATTAATTCCCCAAAGCATGTAGTGCAAGGGCCTGTGTCACGTACCTGGTAGGTGGAGCCCGGAGTGCAGAGAACGGCCTCTCGTATACCTCTGACTTAGGAACCCCTGAAGGTGAGAACAGGGGCTCAGAAGTACAGAGGGGCACAAGTGCCTGGCTGGAACACTGGAGAAGAGAGCTGGATCCTGTAGTCAGCAGGGAGGTGCTCTGTAGTCCCGAAGCAGGTTGCAGACAGCAGGGAGGTGCACTGTAGTTCCGCAGCAGGTTGCAGACAGCAGGGAGGTGCACTGTAGTCCAGTAGCAGGTAGCAGACAGCAGGGAGGTGCACTGTAGTCCCGCAGCAGGTTGCAGACAGCAGGGAGGTGCACTGTAGTCCAGTAGCAGGTAGCAGACAGCAGGGAGGTGCACTGTAGTCCCGCAGCAGGTAGCAGACAGCAGGAAGGTACAGACAAGCTGGGTCAAGGTACTGGCGGGCAGATCAGGTACAGGAGGGCAAACCAAGAGAATAGTCAGAGTCCAAGCCGAGATCGGGGCAGGCAGCAAACAGGTAAGTCAGGATCAAGCCAAGTAGGTACTGGATGCAGAGAAACTGGTAACAAGGGAGCAGAGGTCTCAGGAAACGCTGTAGACTGGACAGCAAGGCAGCATTGGAACAGTCTCCTTTAAATAGCCCATCTTGGCGCCAAGAGTGTTACAGGGGGCGCGTGCGCGCACCCGCGTGCGCCCGTGCGCCGTTATTGGCGCTATTGCGCACGCGCGTTTGCCCAATAGCGCTATTGGCGCTATTGCGTACGCGCGTTCGCCTATTAGCACTATTGGCGCTATTGCGCGCGCGCGAGCGCCGGATGGCGCTTACAGGCATTCTTTTAATCTTCTGTTTGCTGGAATGACTACAAGAGGGCTTTTCCTGACAGCCTGCCTGTATACTTTCAAATGGTACTGTTTAAAGTTTTTATCTTGATAGGTAATAGTAGAATTTCCAAATGTGCTCAAATGTGTACAATGTGTATTTTTTTTTTTTTGAAAAATTCTGTTTATTTCTTTTTTAAAAAAAAAGACATATACATACAACGTTGGACGTGTCACTAGGACACTATCCATACTTGGTCAACATGACCATAGCCCTATCTAACAGAGGCCTACTAGCTACAACATATCTAAATCCCCTCCCCCCCCCCCGAACCACAGCACTACATAAACCGGATCATCAGTTTTCCACCACATCTAGATCAAGGAGTTGTGCTTACATTTTTATGTCTAACTTGTAAAAAGCGAAACAAGCATGAGTTGGGGAGATCGTGCCTCGACTGCAGTTGGGAAAAGGTCAGTATTTCACCAAAGGTTGTTATGTCTTTTAATGTCTTGATTCCTCTACTAGCCCAAATCATAGGATCTGGCAAGTTGTAGAATTGGGGTAAAGTCGGGTTCATCCAGATAGGGGTTGAGGGTGACACCCCCCCATAACTAGGGCACGCCAGTTTTACTGCTGTTTCCCAGGCCTTAATAGTGGCTTTCATTGTCAGCGTTAGGGGCAATTCTGACCTGGTACCCCTAAACAAAGCAAACCGCAGACTGTCATAGGACCCCAGGTGAGCCGCCTCCAAGACTGTAGCCGCATCTCCATCTTCTGTTACCAACCACCTGTGCGCGAACACCATCTGCCCCGCTATATAGTACTTATGCCAATCAGGCAGTGCCAATCCCCCTTGCTCCCCCGGTTCTTGCAGTACTTTGAGTCCTATTCTGGGAGCCTTAGGAGCCCAAATGAAAGATGAGACAATACTGTCTAGCTTCCGGAAAAATGACCGTGGTATCCAGACAGGTGCATGTCTCAAGAAGTATAGTATAACAGGGAGAAATTTCATTTTTAATAAACTGATGCGACCTATTAAGGATAACGGGAGTTTTGTCCAGGTTTGTACTTTTTGCTTCAATACCGTTATCAGGGGCAGTAAATTAAGTAGCATATAGTCTTGAACATTTGGAGTGATCTGTACCCCCAGGTATTTAAGGGACGTGACCCATTGTAATGGTAAGTGGGGATCTGCTCCTTCCTTGGCCCCTGAATCTATTGGTAGGATAGATGATTTTCCCCAATGTACTTTTAGACCTGAGAAGGTTGCAAAATGATTTATGATTCCTAGTGCCGCTCTCAAGGAATCCCCCGGATCATCAAGGAATAATAACAGATCATCTGCGTATAATGCCAGAGTCTCTTCTATTGCACCCACTCGTATGGGCCTTATTTTTGGAGAGGATCTAAGTGCTATCGCCAGTGGCTCCAGGGTAAGGGCGAACAGGAAAGGGGATAGCGGGCAACCTTGCCTGGTTCCCCTACCCACTTCAAAGAAATCCGAGGTGGACGATCCCAGTCGGATCGCCACTTTCGGACGTCTATAGAGCATGGCCACCCATTTCCTAAAACTTGGGCCGAAACCCATAAACTCCAAGACCTTAAACATGAATGACCAATCTACAGAGTCGAAGGCCTTTTCAAAATCAATAGAGACCACTACTCTAGTGTTGGAAGCCCCTGACTGTATTTGTAAGTGAGTAAACAGTCTCCTTAAGTTAGTGTCTGTTGACTTTCCCGGCATAAACCCTGTTTGATCTATGTTAATAATAGAGGGGAGTACGTCCGCCAGTCTAATGGCCAAAATCTTTGTTAAGATTTTTAAGTCTGTATTTAGCAGAGCTATCGGCCGGTACGATGCACATTCCTTTGGGTCTTTCCCTGGTTTTAGTAGAAGAACCATGTAAGCTTCCAACATAGAGTCCGGCAAGGCATCATGTTTGTGGCAATATTCTAAAAGTAAGTTAAGTCTAGGGGCCAGAACTTCCACATTAGCCTTATAAAAGTCAATTGGGAACCCATCTGGCCCAGGGGCCTTGTTCTGAGGGAAAGTAAAAATTGCTTTCTGAATTTCTTTCACTGTAATTTTAGCCTCTAAATTGTCCCTGTCGGTTTCTGATAATTTTGGCAGTGTTAAGTCACCTAAAAGGGAGTCTAACTCAGTTGGGTCATAGGAAGGGATAGGTGAGTATAGGGAGGAATAGAACTCAGTAAATTCCTGCATCATACGTTCTGGTTCGTTAAGCAAGTTTCCCCTCTGGTCTTTTATGACTGGGATGTTGGTCAGCGGGTGATAATCAGCAACCAACATTGCTAACAGTTTCCCGTTCTTATCCCCCTCCGCAAAGACTGTGTGGTTTCTCTTTGTCATGTCGGCACGGGCTTGGCTCGTAAAGTGTATGGATAAGGAGCGTCTCGCCTCCAATAAGGCATCGTATGAGGCCCTCGTGGAAGACTCCGCATGGGCCCTGGCACATTCCCTTTCCCTCTGTTGAAGGAACTCCGTTTCTTCCCTATCCTGCTTTCGTGCTGTTTTAATAGCAGATATGTATTCCCCCTTGTTACTGCTTTAAAAGCATCCCATACAATATGAGGATTTGCTGTGTCGACATTGGATGACCAATAGGACTGGATTGCCCCCGTCACCTGGACGGAAACCTGCTCGTCCTGTATCCATCCAGGGGCGAGACGCCAGCATCTTCCCTTTGCTTCCGCGGTGAATGATAGGGTAACTACAAGAGGGTTGTGATCCGTTAGACCGCCAGCCATATATACTATATCTTTTATATAAGGTAGTAATAGATTATTCCCAAAGGCTAAATCTATCCTTGCAGAAGACTTATGAGCCGTTGACACATGTGAAAAACATTTATCATCTGGGTGCTTCCATCGCCACAGCTCTGTAAGCTCTGCCACAGTCCTCCAGCCATTTAAGTCAGCCGAACCCCCCCTGGCCGGGTTGGAGGCATCCAACACCGCATCAAGAATGGCATTGAAGTCCCCCAACACAGCCACAGGGAGGTGAGCGTATGGCGCCAGTTTCGTCAAGAGGTCATATAGCAGCTTGACCCGAAAGGGCGGAGGCATACATATATTCACTAGCATGATAGTTTTGTGACAGATTTCTATAACTATCGCCACATATCTGCCTTCTGGATCAGTAAACACATGATGGATCGTGCACGGTAGAGATTTGGAAATTAGTATAGAAACACCTCTAGCAAATGTGGAGTACGTTGAATGTAGGGCTTTTTGAACCCATGGTTTACGTAGTGAAAGTATTCTACTGCCATCCAGGTGTGTTTCCTGTAAAAGGAGGATATGTGGTCGGATCTGTTTGAGGTATTGGAATACTGAGGCCCTCTTAAGTTTGTGGTTAAGGCCCTGAACATTCCAAGACACAATCCTAATATCATCTGCCATTACAACTTTTACTTTCTAATGTTAGCCGGAGGAACGTCCGCCATGGGGGATTAGCCCCAGTTGCAGTATCTAGCATATCTGTGAGGAAAACAAATTTACAATAATAACCCCTAAGTCGAGCTGTGGCCCTAAAACATCCCACCCTTGCTTTTATACCAGCAACCAACCAAACCATGCCGGTATATAGCTTGATCCCTGAACAAAACAGCAGCAACAAAAAAATTGCGGTGAATTCCCGCCGCAGTAATCGAAAGTTCGGCAGTTCCTTTTGTAGTCCATGTCCCCTCCACTAACTCCTGCCAAAAGAAGTGGATATGCTTGTGGTATTGCATAAAGACACTGAGTAAGTGAAATTCTCAGGTAATATGTAGATAGAGAAGAGAAAAATCATAAATAAATCAAGAAGAGCATAAAAAAACAAAGGAAAAAAAAACAGGATCATGACCCCCGTGATAACACAAAAACCCCCATCAGCCATTGCCATGGTCTGCATTGTATGGGGAGAGGGTGTCGGCCATACCACCAGAGTTACATCCTGGATATTGGGATTTTCCTCATGTATTGTACCTGTATTGCAGGGCCCTTACACAATGAAATCTGGGATTCTCTTGCCCCTTCAAGGAAGGAGGAAAATTTCCCCTCAAGGAATAATAAAAAAAAAAAACAAAAAAACAAAAACAAAAACAAAATCTACCGTAAGACATTTCCTCTTCACTTGCCTGCCAGCATGTTGGTCATAGAACTTTAGAGTTCTTTGTCCATCCATTCACAGGCTTCCTCTGGGTGTTCAAAAAATTTCACCGACCCTTTATGCTGTATTCTGAGCTTGCTGGGATACATCATGCTGTATTTGACTTCCTTTTCTCTCAGGCGTCTACGAACTTCAGTAAACGATCGTCGCTTCTGCTGTGTCGCTGCTGAGAAATCTGGGAACAGCATCACTCTTTCATTTTCATGTCGGAGTTCTTGTAGTTTCCTGGCTTGAGACAGAATCATGTCACAATCTCGGTAATTCAAGAAGCGAACCAAAAAAGGTCTAGGGTATGCTCCCGGGGATCTGCGACCTGCTGGAACTCTGTGAGCACGCTCGACTATGTAGGTAGGAGGCATATCCTGCAGGGATAGAAGCTGTTTGAAAAAACGTTCCGCAAATTGGGCAGGTTTGTCACCTTCGGCTCCCTCAGGAAGTCCCACCACGCGGATGTTGTTCCTCCTCTGTCGATCTTCTGCGTCAATGGCTTTGTTTTGCAGCGACCTAACTTAGTCTCTCAGCTCAGCTATTTGGGCACCATGATCCTGAGAGGTATCTTCTATCTCAGAGACTCGTGTTTCCACTGTAGTCATCCTTCCTCTGAACTTATCCAGATCATGTCTTATTAAGTTACATTCAGAGGAGAGGTGATCTATGCGCCCCATGAGTTCTGCTTTGCTAGCACCTATCGCCTCCAGTATTGGCCTGGTGATCGCTTCTATGTCCACTGATTTTGCCAGTGCATTCTCTGATGTTTCTCCCCCTGTGTCTTTGGCCTGTGCCATCTTACCAGCAGCCGACTTGGTGCGCTGTTCCTTCGGTGAAGAAGACAAGATGGCGGGGGCGGGGCTAGGCGCCGTATCCTTTATGGAGCGAGACTGTCTCTGATCCGACAGTGCCTTAGCAGACTTCTTTGCGGTCGAGGATGGCATCGCTAGATTCAGCGTTCTCTCCTCTATCTAGCGGTAAGCTCGGCAAGCTGCTATGAACACTCCACTGTCGCGGATTTCATACAGGAGAGACGGAGCTGTGGAGGGAGGCTTGCTGCCGCGATCACATCCGGCCGGAAGTTACAATGTGCATTTATATCTTTGTATTATGACACTTCTTACCTGTCCAGTGGGCTGCCAATAGTGTAACTAAGGAGGGTCTGGCCAAAGTAATACCCATTATTTAGGCATTCATCTCTCAATGAAGTGGAGAGGGTTACCTGTCCAAGAGCCCCCCCCCCCCCCAAAATGTTAAAAATGGCCCATGAGAGGGGGGAGGTGGAATCTGATAGGTGTACCTTAGACTCTTTAAAAACTCCCTCAAATAAATGTTATCTTGATGTTGGCCAAGAATGTTTGTGTTTAATCTGCTTTCTCTGTTTATGTGCAAAATGACTAATTTTTTGTTGTTGTTTGACTCCACAGTTTCCTTCCACACCACAGGAATGGCAGACTGTGGCCTCCCACTTTGCCCAGCGGTGGGACTTTCCTAACTGCGGAGGGGCAATTGATGGGAAACACGTCAACATCATCCCACCACCCAACTCGGGGTCATACTATTATAATTATAAGGGGTTCAATAGTATTGTGATGTTGGCAGTGGTGTCGGCTACTTACGAGTTCCTGTATGTGGACGTGGGGAAGAATGGCCGGATGTCCGATGGTGGAGTCATCACCCAGACGGAGTTCTACAGGCATTTCCAGAATGGCAACTCAGCAACATATATATCTTCTGTTGGGCCTGAGGCCGGACTGGAACAGGATACCACAATGACAGACCTAGAAATTGGCCGTATTGGCTTGGCCCCCCGAACCGCACGTCAAGTGCGTGACCCTTATGTTAATTATTTTAATGGTCGGGGGGCCATTGCTATTCAGCAACAGCTGTAATTTTACCAAAAAAATAAAAAATAAAAATAATTGATCAAAAATATCTTGTTTTTATTCTTGTTTGCATTTAGTTATTTCTGTCTCCTAGTGCACTTGTAGTAGTGGCAAGTGCATTTACCTTTATTTAATCAGGCCCCCAAAAAAAAAAAATATTTGTCTGAAATAATCAGCAACACACATTGTATCATTAAAAAATTTTTACTTTGTGCACATTGAAAGGTGCATTTTTGAATATTTTTTTGGTTTTTATTTTTTTTACAGATTTTTATTGGTGTAAAAATATATCTTTTTTAAACATTATTAAAGGCATATTTTAGCAAAAATAGACCTTTCGAAAAATATTTACATTCACAATAGTGTTTTTATAAATATAACAAAACATTAAAGAACTTACAAAGTTCAACATTTAAAGAACGGTGCATGTGATGTCACCCTTGGAAATCGTTCCTTTTGAATATGCTCAAAATTGAGATTTACAAAAGGGTCAAGTCAACATGTGCTATCTCCCATCATGGGTGAGCAATGTACGTGTTTTGTGTGTGCAATCCCTTTTTTGGTTCCTATCACCACAAAATAATTTTGAGGATGAAGGGGTTGCAAACACAAAACAAGTACATTGATAACCCATGATGGAAGATAGCACATGATGACACACCGTGTGCATCATAATGTAAATTTGGGTATCACAAATAAATTCTAAAAACATTTAGTAGAAAAAACAAACTTCACAAGGAAATGAAGAACATGATTGATGTTTTTAGGCCAAACGTTATTATATTCTGCCCAAAACATCAATCATGTTCTTCATTTCCTATTGCATGGAGTCCAGGCGAAGTTGCATGCTGTGAATTTGGTCACGCATTTTATCTAGTTGGCCATTCCACAGCATTATCTGGCCAATCAGTCTTTGGGCACTGTCTGTGGTGAATGGCTCTGCCGCTTGGCCTTCCACAACCAGAAACTCACCTAAAATGAGTGAATAAAAACAAGGGTTACAATATGCACGCCAAAATACGTTACCTTAAGCTGGGGTGTCAGTCACTCACTTGGTGGCCTTGAAACCTCGCACACTTCCTCCACCTCTCCTTCCTCCAGGTCGTCGGGTGGGCGTGGTCTTGGGCTGGGGCTTGGGGTATCTTCTGCCTCAGGCTGGTGACTTGGGGGGGTCCTGGGATCCTTGGACTGTTGTCTGAGTCTTTTCTCCCCTATGAGAATTGAACAAAAGGTATAGTTAAAACACATGGATATTTTAGACTGATTAAATAATCTTAAACGTTGGTTAGGAGTTGTGGCCAATTGCCTTTTTTGATCATCAAAAATTTAGAAGACAGGATGAACATTCCCTCTGAACAACAATTATAAACAATGCACATTTTTAGGCAAGTTTCACAGATGCAGACACCTCAATTATCTCCTATGTGTATTACCCCCCTAAAATGTATTTATGGTCACATAGTACACTATAGTGCTCGTGAGTCCAGATGTGGAAACAGCTGCTGTGTCCTGTCCTTACATTACACTGAATCATTTTTGAAGAAGCATTATATTTTCCAACACATCTACACCACATCAACAAATTGTGGGAATTTCACCAATTATCAAGACATAAATGTATGTCCAACCCTGTACCATCGTATTTGGCAAAAAAATAATGTCATTTTCTAAAGTATCATATGTATTTTACAAAGAACGGTCTTTACGAACGATGCTGTATAAAGTCCAAAAATAAGGATCAGCATGCAAGTTAAGTATCTCAATAGGAAAACACAAGTACTTACTTTTTTTAAGCAGCTTCTTTATTCGCCAATATTGTTCTGGCTCCCGACTTTTGATGTCAGACCACCGCTTCCTCAATTGTTCTTTCGACCGTTTTGTGCCAAATTTTGCTTCTAGAGCGGTGACAACTGAGGACATTATTTTGTCCTTACGCATATTCGGTCGTGTGTACGGTCCTTTTTTGCCATCGTAGTCCTCCCTTCTCAATATGGACACCATCTCCACCATCTCTTCAAAAGCCATGTTGGTGGCCTTATATCTCCTCCGGGATGTGGATGTTTGGAGCTCCGGGCTTTCCTCGGCGCTACTTCCACTGATTCTCTCCGCCATCTTTAGCTATCTACTCCCACTGCGCAATGAAGAGTGAAGGGGCGGGGCCAAATCGTACTAAAGAACATCAGGGGTGGGCGACGCAGGCGGAGCATGACACATGCGCAGTGTATATAAAGATATTACGATGGCCTACGTATGTCCGTGCGGAAGTAGCGAGTGTCAGAAACGAAGGTAAGATTAAAGTGGGGTGTGTGTGTTTGGTGTGTGTGTGTGTGTGTGTATGTATGTGTCCCCTAGATTACAAACAAAAATAATCCTGTGATTTGTGACTGACATTAGTTTGGATCTTGTGTCTTGTCTTTCAGAAAAAATGAATCCCTTTAAAGAGGAAGAATTTTTGTGCCAATTTATTGAGCTCTATCAGGAATAGAAAAACCTGTGGGACGTCAAACACCCACTATATTATAATAGAGATGTAAGGAAGGCAACACTGGGCACACTTTTAGAGTTTGTGAAGACTTGAGTCCCCCAGGCAGACCTCAAGTTTGTGGACAAGAAAATTGGTATCTTGAGAAACATGTACAAGCGGGAACACAATAAAATCCAGGAGTCGCTCAGATCCGGTGCAGCAGCTGACCAAGTATATGTACCCAAGTTGTGGTACTACAACAAAATGCGATTCCTGGATGACTAGACCGAAGCCAGGCAATCACTTTCCACCCTTCCCCCCACCCTTCCCTCCAGCCTTCCCTCCACTCTTCCCTCCAGCCTTCCATCCACCTCCACCCCAGCTGAGGAGTCCCAGGATGAACTGGGCCTTTTCATCATTGATGAAGTTGATGCGCCCAACTTCAGCCAGGTATCCTTTTTTGTGTAATTTGTGATTGTGTAAATGTTATTAATGATGTTAACGTGTTAATTTTTAAAGTGCTTCAAAAAAAATGACTTCTGCACAAAGATTAATATGTAGACATATCACTAGACAGTAGTGGCCAGAAATATACTTCTGTCAAAACAGGGGGGAATATGCAGCACACAAGGCAATTAGGGTGTGCCCAGGCACACCTGGCACACTCTGTGCGCACGCCTATGTACTTCAGATATTGTTGATCAGCTGAAATAATGGTGGTGTCAAATAGATAGCCTTTACTATTTTGTGTAAATTATATTTGAAAGTCATGAGCTGAAAATTGTGTGTGATTGCATAACACAAAATTACAACTATGTCCCTTTTTTTGACACAGGATGACCTCAGCCAGGAGGCCTTGCCCAGTGGGAGGGAGGAGGAGGCCTTGCCCAGTGGGAGAGAGGAGGAGGCTGTGGCTGGGCCAAGTCGAAGCTGCACGGAGTGTCAGGTGCCTCCCCTCCGCATTCTCCACAAAAGGCCCAGGAGAATGACACAAACTGAGCAGGAATCCCTAGACCTCATACGGGACGCAAGCCAGATCCTGAGCAAACCACCCAATGCAGAGGAGGCGTATGGCACCTATATAGCCAGCAGATTGCTGGAGTTGGAAAAGGGCCAACGCCTCCTCTGTGAGGGTCTAATTTTTAAGGCATTTGAGAAGGGCTTGAGAGGGGAGCTTACTGCTACCACATATCTAGCAGATGAAGCCACTCCTCCTCCTCCTCCTCCTCCTCCTCCTCCACCTGCCCCAAGTACACCACCAGAGGCACAACCTCCGAGGAAGGCTGCAGAGAAAGCTACAGAGAAGGGTGCAGGGAAGGCTCCACGGAAGACTCGAAAGTGTTTGTCTGGCTTCTGTCTGGTCTGACTGTGCTCCCTGTGCTCCCTAGTCGCAAGATACCAATTTTCTTGTCCTCAAAATTGATGTGTGTCCTGGGGGACGAAAGGCTTCCCAGATTCTAAAAGTGTCTCCAGTGTTGCCTTCCTAATTTTTTTTTAACAAAAATAAATGTATTTTTTGGTTACCTTACATTATTGCCTATGTATTTTGATTCAAAAACGCCATTTTGTTTGGGAGTAGGCAGGTACAGGTCAAAAAGACTATGGGGTTGATTTAAGAAAAGCAAATAGACTGTGCACTTTGCAGAGGGCAGTTGCCCTCTGCAAGTGCAATTGCTCCAGAGCATCAGAAATGAGTTAAAAGCTTGACTTTGCAAAGAGTACCCAATCCTGTGCAAGGAAAATTCTAAAAACAGCATTTTTGCTTGCACATGATTGGATGATGGAAGTCAGCAGAGCTTCTGCTCATTTACTAAGCTCTGGAGCAACTGCTCTTGCAGAGGGCAACTGCACTTTACAAAGTGGACAGTCTTTTTCCCTTTAATAAATCAACCCCTATGTGTGTTTTTGACAAAAGGCTAAATCATTTCGAATATCAAGTTTAAAGTACTAGTGAAAAGTTCACTTTAGAAATTGCACAGCAAGTGCACTTGTTGGAAGTGCAGTCGCTGTAAATCTGAGTGGAAGAGCTGAAATTAAGGGAAGCTCTGCTTATTTTAACATAAAATCATGTGCAATAAAAAGGTTTTTTTTGGGGGGGGTTCCTTGCATGTGCCCCTCGGATCCACAGCGAAGGCACTTCAAAATGCTCTTTCTGTGCAATTCCAAGCAGAATTAGCACTTGTAGTGAAAAATGAACAAGGGACAACAACCTCATTAAGGTTCATTAAAACAACACAAAATATTAAGGTTATTGTGGTAACTTGAAAATCCACACAAAAAACACCAAAAAAATGTTGGTATAATTTAGCACACATTGTAAAATAGATAGGTGTTGAAATCAATAAAAAAAATAAAGATGAGTCCAAAATCGAATTTAATTTTTTTTATTTATGGAGATCTGGCTTTTTACAAATATTATATTAGTCATGGCATGAAGATAAATCATGAAGAAAGTAGTTTGTGAGAACTCTGTGTGAATATAAAGCAGAAAAACAACTTCATTCCTCTCGCATTATCAATCCTACAAAAAGCGCTGTATTAAAAGATCACAGAAGAGGAATGTGCTAGCTTCAAGACGAAGGCTAGTTTTACCAGACCGAGCGCTTCCGTCTTGTAATTGCTTCAGAGCATGCGTCAGTTTGAGTTCGTCGGACTAGCACACAGATGACCGGTTTGTCCGCTAGAAAGAAGAGTCCGGCAGATAGATTTAAAACATGTTTCAAATCTAAGTCCGTCCAACTTTTGAGCAAACAAAGTCCGCTGGAGCCCACACATGATCGAATTGTCTGACGAAATCCAGTCCGCCGGGCAAAGTCTGCTGTAAAGTCCGTTCGTGTGTACGCGGCATTATACTTAACACATCCTATCGGCTGGTCTCCGGGTGTTGAAAAAAGGGGGCTCTGCCTGCAAACATTCCTTTTTTTCACAAACACACCTCATCCAGACCCCCTCCCATTGCCTGCCCAACTTTGCCTTTGAACGAATCACAGTATCTCTGGGGCGTTTCCTCAACAGGTTATATCATTGACCGTTTTGCCATAACTGGCCTCTGGGGGCAGTGTTTGTCCCTGAACTGCCATTATCCGACCGGTGTCAACTTTCACAGATACCTGGGTCCTTGATTTCCTGTATCCCAACTCATTTATTATCCCTGTCAGTTAGGTTCTCTTTGAAGTTCGCTTGCATAGCAGCTAATCAGGAAATTCTCATAGCCAGATCGGAGCCAGCATTGTCATGCAAAGCTAGAAGCTTAACGGGCTACATTCCAACCTGGGGGGGGTAGCATCCAGTCCTCCCAGAAATGTGAAACTCTCATTCTTTCAAAAACCATGGGAGTCTGGCTTCTCTTGGGAGTAAACAGGGAAGAAAAGAGTTTAACCCTGCGCTTACCCAACAAGTCAGCAGCTCACACAACAAATAAGGATTTTGTCTAAAGATTACAAGTGTACAAGCAAGTGTAGCGCTAGAGGTTTTGCAAGCTTATGATATTACGTATACATAACAAGAATATGAAAAAGAAAAGAATAAGTCTCTATCCATTCACAATGTGCAAAAATACAGTCTCTGGTGATCTTCAGATGTCACTTCAAATACGGAAAATTATTGCTAATCCAATGGTTGCATGCAACTTCCTAATCACCACGTGGATAACTCATGCAGAGAATTGAGTGTGATGGACCCTCCACACGGAAAAAATGAAGGCTTACCAGAGGGATTAGACTCATAGGAACATATGTTCGATGAGTCAATCAAGCTTGTATCACCAACAGGCGATAAAAAGGAAAGGACCTCTCAACTGGATGGCAGCAGAACTCCAAATTTGTCCAGAACCGTGAGGGAACCCTCTTTATAATGGATGGCAACCCGTCCAATGGACCGTCTCAGGGGAATAGCCCATATGAAATAAAAAGGGGCCACATAGCATAATACCGTTTATAAAACAAATTTATTTAAAACAAGTAAACAACTTACATTTCTGTAGTAAAAAAAGCGCTTCAAGTAAAATTATGGCAGGCAGTGGAGTCCCCGACTCGCCCACTGCTGCCATACCCCTTAATATAGATACCATGGCCCCCTTGATGAGAATCCAGCTCGTATCTACAATTAACCTGCACTTCCGGGTTCAGCCAAAATGGCGGACCCGCGTGCGTTCCAAGCCTCCTTATGGTGTATCCATGTGCGTTCCAACGTCCTACTAAATTTCATGCAAGTATTCTAATGAATATAATCATAAGAGTAAACCACTTCCACAAGATAAAAGGAATCTAACAGTAAAAATAAATTGATGAAGTTTCAATGTGTTTAAAATCACTCGTAGTGTAGAGCTTGTGTACGAGGATGGGAAGAGCATGTGACCCGACATACGTCACTTCGTCTTTGAGACGGGCACGTGTTGCTTCCCATCTCCTGGAGCGCTATATGGGAGGAGGATGTCGTCTATACCCATGGAACCACTACATTGGTTCTGTGGGCTAGATATATAGACGACATCCTCTTCCTATGGAGTGGTACTTTAGAATCATTGAAACAATTCTTTGAGTGTCTTAATACAAATGACAGAGGTATCTCTTTAACATATGAAGCCAGCGAAAATGAGATCCACTTCCTCGATTTGGAAATTAAGATTGTTAATAAACAGTTTGAATTTAACACTTATTTTAAGCCAACGGATCGAAACAGCTTCATCCCTAGGGATAGCTGTCACCATAGATCCTGGCTGAATGCAGTCCCTCGGAGTCAGTTCATGAGACTCCGGAGGAACTGCACCAATTTAGATGTGTTCATAGAACAAGCGAATGTCTTGAAACAACAGTTTCTCGACAAGGGATATGATGGCACCACCCTAGAATCAGACCTTCGGAGTTATCAGTATGGACAGAGATTCTCTCTTTGAAGCTAAACCTGAAAGAGAACCTGACTCCACATTCAAATGGGCTATGTTAACCTCCTACTCAGTACAACATAAACAAATTAAGAATATTATGAAAAAACATTGGGGGGTTTTGAAGCAATATAATATCCTAGGAAAAATGCTACCGAACAAGCCAAACTAATTTTTAAGGGAGCACCATCCCTACGTGGCTTAGTAGCACCTAATGTCACTAACCCTCCAGTGCGGCCTTCATTTTTTCATGACTGGACTGGCTTCTTTCCATGTAGAAAATGTGTTGTATGCCAACATAATACATTAGTGGGACGTAAACTAACAGAATTCACATCTACAGTTACAGGTAAAAGGTATACCATTAAGCCTTTCTGCACATGTAACTCCAGGCATGTGGTTTATTTAATTACATGTCCATGTGGCCAACAATATGTTGGCCGCACAACGAGAACGAGAACATATTGCCCTTATCAAAGGGAGGAAGTCATCTTCATTTTCTTATTCATATTTATTTTCATTGTCTAATTGATTTCATCTTTAATATATTATTTTATTCATTTTTCGTTATTCCCTTAATAGCACTATGGTTTCATCATCACATTATCGGGACACTGTTTTTTTATTTGTTCACCCTCTTTTCCCCCCTTTATGTCTCCTATTATACTCCTATTATACTATTTCATAGCGGAGACATGCAGGGAGAATCGACATTGATACACCACCGAATATCTCATTATCTGTGGTTGTATACATAGACAGAGACTGTATTTTTGCACATTGTGAATGGATAGAGACTTATTGTTTTCTTTTTCATATTCTTGTTATGTATACGTAATATCATAAGCTTGCAAAACCTCTAGCGCTACACTTGCTTGTACACTTGTAATCTTTAGACAAAATCCTTATTTGTTGTGTGAGCTGCTGACTTGTTGGGTAAGCGCAGGGTTAAACTCTTTTCTTCCCTGTTTACATATTGATTTGGAACAAACACTGCTGCTGCCCTACTTTGTGTTGTTTTTCCATTTGTCATGATGGACATTTTTGATTATCGAGCTTCCCATAAGGTTAACACCGAGGGAGTGTTCATTACAACTGGGAGTGATACGGAGGTGGGAGGACTGTTTCTGAGATTAAAAAATATTGTGACTACTGAACTCCACCTTCAGTGGGATTTAGTATTTTTACAGCAATATATCTCAGAACAGATGGTACCTAGAAGCCTCCGCTGGGAAGTACAACCCCAACAGGGCGAAACTGACCTAGACTCATGGTTTAAATATTTTAATGATGCTGGTATTAATTTTCTAAATGTTCTTATTTCTAAGAAAAAGAACAGACTCGTTTCTCTAGATAGGGATAATTAGAGAGTTAAAGGATAAATTACTAGCACATAAGAACACCCAAGAATATAACTCTCTGTCCTCTAATCTTCAGAGTCATCTTGAAAAGGAGGACAGGGATCAGAAATATAAAAAACAGAAACAATACACTAGAGATGTTGGGGATTATAGGAACAACGCAGTTTTTGGTTGGCAGAAACTTTTTTCGGTTGCTCCATCTATGGAAGTCTCTTCTGGTAACACTGAAGCGACTATGCCACCAAATGCCCCCACAACTACAACATCTCTGGCCCCCCAACCTACTGCCACTAGAGGTCGGACATTGAGAGGCACAGAGAGACACAACGAAGAATCACACAAGTCTCAACCAAGAGTGCGTCATTTTAGCCCACAGACCCCCAAGAATTTTACAAGGTTGAGGGGCAACCACAGAGAGAAATGTGGTAATAGGGGTAACTTCAGAGGGAATACACATTATTCCGCCACACGTCCCTATTGGGACTATGATAACCAGCCCCAACATCCTCCATTTGCAAGACAGGAGACACGTTCTGATCCATATCGAGATGAAAGCCCATATTACCGTTATCCCCCTTCTCCAGTCCGTACGTATAATAGATACTCACCCCTTAGAGATACATACACTTCTAGCAATAGGAGAGATAGTTATGTTGATCCTCCGTACGTTCAAAACCCTATGACCTATCAAAACCAGGGTTTTCACGAGGACCGACACGCCAGAAAACGAGGTCCAGACCTAAGAGAGGGTGCCGAGGGGGGAGGAGACTACAGAGAAGAAAAGAGAAAAAGAGTATAGTGGGGCAAGGGGTATTTAATTTGAGTACTCAAACACTTACCCACGCTGAAGTTTCAGTGTTGGATAAAGGTCTCAAATATGCCCCCCTAAGAAATTAAATAAATTCCATAAGTTCATCGACGTCCACAAGTAAATACGCAAAATTAATATCCAAAGGTATTTGATTTCTAATCCAACACGGACAGATTACCTGGCAGCTACTTCAGGAACTGTACACTCGGGATTATCTAACCCTTCCCTCTTTGTCCCTCCTGTCCCTATTACCCCTGTAGTCAAAATTTTTAGGGATCTCGTTCTTGATGATCTCGCAAAACTGCCAGAAAAACACATCCGACATTCACCATTATCGAAAGAAGGATTACAATCCTTGTGTGCACGAAAAAATTTAGTGGTCCGCCCAGCAGACAAAGGAGGAGGAATAGTTGTACTAGACAGGAGCCAGTATGAGGTAGAGATGTATTGGATACTGAGAGAACCCGATACTTACATGGAACTTCCTAGTAATCCTACTAACATCTACAAAAAACAATTACAGAAACTTATAACTAAAGGTTATGATTCTAAGATCCTAAACAAAAAAAGAAAAGCATTCTTGATACCCTCTGCACCAAGAATCCCCACTATATACTATTTGCCTAAAATCCACAAAAATCCGGTGTGTCCCCCAGGGAGGCCCATCGTGAGTGGTATTAATTCTATTACCTCAAGAATAGGCAAGTATATCGATTTTTATTTGCAGCCTATTGTAATGAAAACACCTTCATTTTTGAAAGATACCAGTTCCACGATTAAACTTCTGGAAGGGATTAAACTACAGGAAGGGTATATCATGGCCACAGCGGATGTGGCCTCGTTATACACGTGCATACCACATGAAAGAGGCATAGAAGCTGTCAGACATTTCCTTTACCGGGAACAATCACTGGCATCTTTTCAATGCGAATTCTTGATAGAACTGCTTGAATTCGCAACCAAACACAACTACTTCTGGTTCGATCAACGTTACTACCTACAACAACGTGGAGTGGCCATGGGAGCGAAATTCGCTCCGAGCCTTGCGAACCTCTTCACGGCCAAGTGGGAGGAGGATGTCGTCTATACCCATGGAACCACTTCATTGGTTCTGTGGGCTAGATATATAGACGACATCCTCCTCCTATGGAGTGGTACTTTAGAATCATTGAAACAATTCTTTGAGTGTCTTAATACAAATGACAGAGGTATCTCTTTAACATATGAAGCCAGCGAAAATGAGATCCACTTCCTCGATTTGGAAATTAAGATTGTTAATAAACAGTTTGAATTTAACACTTATTTTAAGCCAACGGATCGAAACAGCTTCATCCCTAGGGATAGCTGTCACCATAGATCCTGGCTGAATGCAGTCCCTTGGAGTCAGTTCATGAGACTCCGGAGGAACTGCACCAATTTAGATGTGTTCATAGAACAAGCGAATGTCTTGAAACAACAGTTTCTCGACAAGGGATATGATGGCACCACCCTAGAATCAGACCTTCGGAGAGTTATCAGTGTGGACAGAGATTCTCTCTTTGAAGCTAAACCTGAAAGAGAACCTGACTCCACATTCAAATGGGCTATGTTAACCTCCTACTCAGTACAACATAAACAAATTAAGAATATTATGAAAAAACATTGGGGGGTTTTGAAGCAAGATAATATCCTAGGAAAAATGCTACCGAACAAGCCAAACTAATTTTTAAGGGAGCACCATCCCTACGTGGCTTAGTAGCACCTAATGTCACTAACCCTCCAGTGCGGCCTTCATTTTCTTCATTTTTTCATGACTGGACTGGCTTCTTTCCATGTAGAAAATGTGTTGTATGCCAACATAATACATTAGTGGGACGTAAACTAACAGAATTCACATCTACAGTCACAGGTAAAAGGTATACCATTAAGCCTTTCTGCACATGTAACTCCAGGCATGTGGTTTATTTAATTACATGTCCATGTGGCCAACAGTATGTTGGCCGCACAACGAGAACCTTCACCAGAAGAGTGGGTGAACATATTGCCCTTATCAAAGGGAGGAAGTCGAAGTATAGTGTACCCAGGCATTTTAAGGAATACCATAATGGTAACCCACTAGGTTCACAATTTCTAGTGATTGACCAGTACATTCCACCCTGGAGAGGGGGCACTATGACCAGGGGTGTTTCCCGTCTAGAAACATTCAGGATACATGAGCTACAGTCCCTTTCTCCACGTGGTATGAATATGGAACTAGACATAAACGCATTTATTAATGACTCTTAGATTATATACTTACATCAAAAATGTATGTTGTATACGTTAATATATGCATAATTTTGTGGACCCATTGAGAATCCATCTCGGATTTATATTAGGTTATTTTCTTTTTTGTAAATTTATTCGCTTAATTTATATATTGACTAATCCACTGATATTTTTATTTTTATTATGGTAATTTCCCATATCCTCTGGTCTTTTAGTCACATTTCATTCACTTTAGGGTATTGGTTAGTCACTCATGTCACTTAGACTCATATGTCTTCATTTGAGGATATGCACACCCTACGGTGGTGTTTATCATGTTCTCCTCAACCTAATAATTTCACTCTTTACATTTCTAATTTTAAAGCTCTTTATGTCTTTATTTGAGGATACGTACACCCTATGGTGGTGTCCATTATCCTCTCCTCAATTCAATATTTTCACACTAATTTTTCCCATCATACCTTTTTTTATTTCATTTGTAATGTAATTTTCACTTTTTTTCTTTCTTCTTTCCTTTATATTTTTCTATTTATTTTTATTTCACATTTTTATTTTTATTCTTTCATTTTATTTCATTTTATTTTATTTTATTTTATTTTACTTTATTTCATTATATTTTATATTTTTCACTTTCATTTTTTATTTTTATTTTTTATTTTTTATTTTATTTTATTTTATTTTATTTTATTTTGATTCATCTTCATTTTCTTATTCATATTTATTTTCATTGTCTAATTGATTTCATCTTTAATATATTATTTTATTCATTTTTCGTTATTCCCTTAATAGCATTATGGTTTCATCATCACATTATCGGGACACTGTTTTTTTATTTATTCACCCTCTTTTCCCCCTTTATGTCTCCTATTATACTCCTATTATACTATTTCATAGTGGAGACATGCAGGAAGAATCGACATTGATACACCACCGAATATCTCATTATCTGTGTTGTATACATTTATCCATTTATATTTAGATCTCAACATCTTGATCGGATTATCCCCTTGTTGCGCAGATTTCAGCTGACGTCACCGCGCATAGTTGATCGCCTTGTTGCGCTGTCACGGCAGATCTTAGCTGACGTCATCGTGTATTGTTGATCGCCATACCGAGGCTTGGGACGCACGCCCAAGCCTTTGTTTATGTTTAGCGCTCCAGGGGATGGGAAGCAACGCGTGCCCGTCTCAAAGACGAAGTGACGTATGTCGGGTCACATGCTCTTCCCATCCTCGTACACAAGCTCTACACTACGAGTGATTTTAAACACATTGAAACTTCATCAATTTATTTTTACTGTTAGATTCCTTTTATCTTGTGGAAGTGGCTTACTCTTATGATTATATTCATTAGAATACTTGCATGAAATTTAGTAGGACGTTGGAACGCACATGGATACACCATAAGGAGGCTTGGAATGCACGCGCGTCCGCCATTTTGGCTGAACCCGGAAGTGCAGGTTAATTGTAGATATGAGCTGGATTCTCATCAAGGGGGCCATGGTATCTATATTAAGGGGTATGGCAGCAGTGGGTGAGTACCCCAGATGAAGTCTTGTAAGACGAAACGCGTCGGGAGACTCCACTGCCTGCCATAATTTTACTTGAAGCGCTTTTTTTACTACAGAAATGTAAGTTGTTTACTTGTTTTAAATAAATTCGTTTTATAAACGGTATTATGCTATGTGGCCCCTTTTTATTTCATATGGGCTATTCCCCTGAGACGGTCCATTGGACGGGTTGCCATCCATTATAAAGAGGGTTCCCTCATGGTTCTGGACAAATTTGGAGTTCTGCTGCCATCCAGTTGAGAGGTCCTTTCCTTTTTATCGCCTGTTGGTGATACAAGCTTGATTGACTCATCGAACATATGTTCCTATGAGTCTAATCCCTCTGGTAAGCCTTCATTTTTTCCGTGTGGAGGGTCCATCACACTCAATTCTCTGCATGAGTTATTCACGTGGTGATTAGGAAGTTGCATGCAACCATTGGATTAGCAATAATTTTCCGTATTTGAAGTGACATCTGAAGATCACCAGAGACTGTATTTTTGCACATTGTGAATGGATAGAGACTTATTCTTTTCTTTTTCATATTCTTGTTATGTATACGTAATATCATAAGCTTGCAAAACCTCTAGCGCTACACTTGCTTGTACACTTGTTTTCTTGGGAGTAAGGAAACATATGTATAAAATCCAGAAATCTGATAGTCATGTTGAATTCCAACATATTCCGCTTTGCGCCTAAAGGGCGCATACCACCCTTCTTCAGACACGGCTCCTATTGAACAGCCATAACTGTCTTAAAGTGTGTCGCTCCCCAACATGTGTTTACAAACCAGTACCTATGGAACAGTCCTTAACTGTATTAACGTATTGTGTTTTTCAACAGGAACATCTCCTATGGAACAGTCCATAACTGTCTTACTGCGTTGCAGTTTTCAACATGTGCTTCAGAAACAGCTCCTATGGAACAGTCCATAAGGGTCTTACCGTGTTGCGCTTCCCCACACGTGCCGCCTTGTTACTGGGTGACACACCAACATCACTCTTCCGTGACAGCTTCCATGTCACCATTCTGTGTTTTCTTCTTTCCTATATCTTCAGGACGGGGTGCAGTACAGGCAAGGGGTGTCCATTCACCAACACACATTCAGAGCAACATATCAACCAGCTTTCCAATATAGAGTCTCGAGGCCTTTTGCCCATATTATTAGCCTAAAATACATTTTTATCACACTATACCATAATATGAAATTAACCCATTACCATAATATATATATATATATATATATATATATATATATATATATATATATACCTATGAGCCATCAGACTACGCATCCCATTCCCAACCTCCTATAACTCCTCAGTGCAGATACGGGCTGGGATTAGGCAGGTTCGCTCACAATGGCCTTACCTACCGCAATTCTGGGACGTCAGTGGTATTTCAGGGTTCTGAACTGGCAGCAAAGCCTCTACCTTGTATGAAGAGACCTTACCGTCAATTCGTCCCTCCGCTTGTATAGATAAATGCGAGACCTTCCTATATAAATGTCGAGTCCAACAACACATACCGACTTGAACCAATGATGAAACTGCAGCAATAATGAGTAATACTACAACGGGATGTATCAAATAATTCAAAATACTGTTGGCCTTACTGGAATGTCTGAATATTACCTCCCACCAAGACCCTCCCACATCATTTTCTAGTTGATGTACTACCTCCTTTATTACATTCTGGTCATGGTAGCTATAGTAGCATTAGCTCTCTCTTGCTGCAGCATCCTCATAAGGCTCTCATCTCTATCAAAATCTGTTAACCATTCCTGTATCTTCCTTCCCATACCAAGGTTCAGGGCTCTCAGATTAACAGGGCGGTTCTGGTTAACATTCACAGACAGATTGGCAATATGCGGTACCACATAATTCCATTCCTGTGTCTGGATTTCAGAGACACCGCCAAGGGTACGCCATGCTCCTCTAGCTATTGTCAGGTTTACAGAACATCCTAGTTCCATGACTAAAGTTACGTTAGTATCCTTTAGGACAAAGAAACAAACTCTCCTATGTCCCAAATAACACACCAGTGCTTCCTTCCCAGCAATGACCTCTCCATCCAGAACACAGAGTGTAATGTCTTCCCAACATTTTTTGCTCACCACCATGTATTGACCTGGCCTACAAAGGACATCATGGTCATGCTTCCGACCAATCCTGCCTCCAGCTTCTATCCTCTCTGATCACATGTGGGTAACTTAGCCTCAAATGCAACAAGATAGAATCATCAGTCAGTAAGCCCATTGATGCCACCAAATATACAGACCGAGTCTGCACTTCTGTACAGCATAACACCTTTCACAATCCAAACTGGTACAGCCCATCCAGGCATTTGACCACCACTTTGGATCAGTGTAAGCGACGTGTTTGGCAAAGTCTTACTGAGCGGTGATGCTAACTCATCAGGCCTCTGCCCCTCATACAGAGACTGTACAATCAGCTTAATGCTGGTTGATAATTCTGCCTGCCGCTGCGTGCACGCCAGATTCAATGACAGATTTCTGTCCTGTACCATCACACTCTCTAATAACCTCCCAACACAGTTGAGAAAATCTGGAGCCACTTTACCCTGGGTATTTATGTGACTTTGTTGAATGTTCTCAAGGATGCCACCAATCTCTCTAAGTAACAAAGCCTGCTTATTCTCTGAAGCTATGGCTGCGAGTTTGTTCCTCAGGAAGCCGATGTCCACTCCATTAACAACACCCATCCCAGTTCCTATTCCCCCAATATAAAAAATCCTCTTCTGGTTACTCCTCAGACATATGCACCCTGCATGAACCTCATTCTGTGTCCGCACATCTCTGGGAGCAAGTCACTGGTACAATGACCGCACTTGATTCAGTGTATACTCAGCACATATAGGGTAATAGGTTTTTATCAACCACTGTGGGATGTTGCAGCGCCATGTGGTGAAGGCATATTGTACCCTGGTAGCCAGCATTTGTTCTCTTTATCTAACGGAGCATGCTCCTGTGTGTATTCACTGGCATTACCTGTGCAGGGTTTCAACCTCTCAGGTGAGACATCAACCAGGCGTATCCCCCCATACAAGGAAATTTTCACCCCATTGATGTGTCACCTGACCAACCTCTAGTCTGGCCAACCAACACCTTATTATGTATAAGTTCCAGTCTCCTGGGTACCTGCACCATATTACTTCCGTTATGTCAATACATTTCATACATTAAAAATCTTTTCTTCTTTTCAATTCCTCCCACCAACAAAAAAAACATATATTTTGCATTTCCTGTTCTAACGGATTGGATGTGTATATTCCTTCCCCAACCTCCAACTCTTTGCACATGTACTAATAGCACGTTTGCATTCATCAGGAGAGACTCCGGCAAAAATGCTTCACAAGTCTTGTTGATAGGCACGGTCTTTCAGATTCAACCTTAGCACTAAATTGTACATAAGAAAAAAAACAAGTATTAAACTGAATCTTTTCATTTGTCCTTTCTCTCCTGATGTATATCAGAACAAATTTGCGGTGTGGTATGGCACAGACAAACTGCCAACCAGATGAACATCTGCCATCCATGTTCCAGAGACCTCTCCAATCTCGCTCCACCAGGACTCTGGAAGTGAAACACAATAGCAGAATCAAATTCTTATCCATAATATCTGCTCGCTTGCTACATTTATTTACAGTTCCTTCCTTGGAACCCAGGAACTTAGTATTCCTGGCTTCTGCAATTCGGACCAAACTATCAAAACAACCCTGACCCCTTTAGGCTGAACCTAAACTAAAATGGATCCCCATGGTATGATCAAAAATTTTTAAAAACGAACGTCAATGTTGCTTCTCAAAAATTCTCTAATTAAACATTAAAAAAGCAATGCATTTATCTATCTTTAAGATCTATGCACTAACTCCTCTTTCAGGTGGACAAAGGCTAAACCTTTTGGAACTCTTTCCAATTGAATGAACATAAAAACAAATAACAAAAAAAAAAAACGAACTTCGGCTGCTAGAATGGCTTCCTACCAGCTCTTGTCTTAAAAAAACAAAATGTATTCAGCTGGAGGACATATTCCCATGACCACCTATTCAGCTGCTAATTGACGGAATAGCCAATTACCCCACTTTCAGTTGGACTAAACAATAATTTTTCCACCTGAACAAAACAAACATAAAATAGATGACTAAACAAATACCAAAAATAAAAAAAAATAATAACAAAAAAAATTAAAATTCTGGCCATTATCACACAAAAACAACATGACAAGACAACCACCATAAAACAATGACAAACACTCAACTTTTAACTAAAGACATTTTCATCTGAAAGACAATTGGTTAATGGGAAAAACAAAAAAACAAAACATCTGTACCTCATCACAACATTTGTAACTTCACTCGTAACTCTTTAATCCATTAATTCCTGACCATTGTTTATCTTATTTTTTCATTGTTTGCAAACAATTACTAATTAATGAGCTCATGGTACCATATGATCGATTATGCATTTACAATAACCTAACCCCTGTTTTGCTAAATTTGCCCAATGTTCTCACTTGAAGGACCTGCAAACAAAACACAGACATTAGTATCCGAACCAGTTTTACTTCTTCCAAGGTCTCTGGAAAAGAAACACAAAGACAGCGATTACACACAATTATCATGACAATTGACTTTTTGAGTCCCCCAAGCCTTTTCCCATTAATTGCAATGCTAGGGGAAAAATTGTCATATTTTATTTAAACATGAAGCTCACATCTAAACCTTATTGATAGCAAGGAAACATTGACCAGAAAATTCTTAGCATCCATGCAGCTCACTAAGTGCTGCTAACTTTGTTTCCCCCAGTGTTACATTTGAATAACCATGCGGCTACCTCCATTTAGACTTTACGTAACTGTTCTACTTAATGATGATTTTCAGTTTGTAGTCTCCGCATTTGGGTCTTAAAAGGGAAATGGGTTTGATTACTATGGCCTCCATGCTTTGGGTTGCTACCCCATTGGGCAGAATACACTTCATAATGCCTTGGGGTCGTCTTCAGGTAGTGCGACCTTCTTTTGATATCATTATCCAACAATAATTAGCGATGTGACCCCCCTTTTACACAAAAAACATTTGAGGGCTCGTCTCTCTGTATAGGCCCTTCTTTGAGCATATGGCGTTGGAAACTCCCATTGCTGGACATTATTACTACGATTACTATGCTTGGAATAACCAGACTTTACACTTTCATCGTCTGAGAAGTCATCTGAAGTTTCCATTGTTTCAACTCCTGAATCAATTTCAAGCGCAGTTATCGCACTTTTATTTACATCTCCACCATTGATTTCTGTCATAGCAACACCATTTGCAGCAATAAGAGCATTTGGTTTTTCTGCATGTTGTTTCACTTCTATCTTTGCTGAGCACTGCGCATGTGCGGAGGGTACCTCCACCATTGCACATTCGGCTTTTGCATGTTTGGAGGATAACTCCATTATGGCTGCCTGTGCACCCGGTAATTCTAGGGTTTCCTGCTCCATGCTAGCAATGTTAAGGGCTTTACAAAATGTATGTCCATGTCTACTCCATTTAGAACGTCTGAACTCTCTCTGCCTTCCTGTACCTCTGCTTATTACAGATACACCTGCCTTTGACCCATATTCCCTATCACTGGACTCTTGACAGAAGTCTTGCAGGATATTGACAACATTTTGGTAGGATCTAACATTCCTTAGAGCCATTCTAGTGGGATAGCTTACATAACACTTATTGACCATTGAGTATATGAAACTTGTATCATCCTCCAATAAGTCAGGACAGTTGAACACTTTCGTATACAATGCAAGATACTCACTGCAGAACAAAATTGGGTCATCTCCTCTCCTACATTTCATTCATTGTAAATTACTCATACCATTATCACGACTGTCCACAATATGCTGCAACTCTTTCCTCCACACCTCTACATCTGCTAAGTTATCATTAATCTGTGCAAATAACTGGCCTGCCAAAGGTCCTGGTAGCCATGCTTTCAGAAGAGAACATACATCCTCATTACTCAAATGAAATTTAAGGACTAGAGCCTCAAATTTATTGGACAGACTCACTGGTGATTCCAGGGCATTAAATTCACCCACAATCTGGCACAAAGTAAGTCTCCCTTGGATTGTAATCAAACTGTTATTCTGCTTCGAAGCTATGGGTGCAATAGCAGACTATATTTCATCACAGCCCTTCTCCTCATTGACTGTGCAGATATTGGCCAATTGGCATGTTCCTTCGTGCTCATTGAGCGATACTATACATTGCTCTGTAGTAAGAAGCTGGGAGTGTGCATTTGCTAATTTTCTTTCTACAGACATAACCAACTCTTCCATCTCTGACACCTTTATTCGCAATGACTCTAAAAGTTTGCTTTTCATATCACAGTCCATGCTGCACCTCTGAAGCTGTTCTCGTAGCTCACTGTTTCTTTCTGACAAATTGCCTGCTGTAGCCCGCAATTCATCCATCTCACTACTTGAGGCTGTTGCAATCTTTAGAAGGTTTTCAATGATTTCCTCTATGTCCTCCCCGAGACGTCTCCTCTCTGCTTCCCACTTCCCCTGCATTTGCTCAGATATAAATTTAATTCTGAGCAACACTGCAATTTCATTTGCCAACCTTTCTTTTTTAACTTTCTTTTTTAGCTGTTTACTCAATAATCTGCTATTATGTTGCTGACACTGAGACAACAGTACCTTACACTGGCTTTTAAGAGGTTCATCTGCACATGAATGATAACTGGCAGAAGCGTACTTTTTAACATAGGTATACACAAGTTCCATTTCACAACCATACAATTCACACAATACCCAATTCTATTTGCACTAACGTTCAAACACTACACTGAGTAATAAACCAAACTCAATTATCGTTAGCTCTTACAACTCACGAGAAAAAAACAACTTCTAGCATTCAATATTCTTCATTCATTGCCACTTTTACCTGATATCACTCAAAACAATTAAACTTTTGCATATCCATAAAAAAGACTCACCACACTTATGCCCTGTACACACGATCGGATTTTCCGACGGAAAATGTGTGATAGGACCCTGTTGTCGGAAATTCCGACCGTGTGTAGGCTCCATCACACATTTTCCATCGGATTTTCCGACACACAAAGTTTGAGAGCAGGATATAAAATTTTCAGACAACAAAATCCGTTGTCGGGATTTCCGATCGTGTGTACACAAATCCGACGCACAAAGTGCCATGCATGCTCAGAATAAATAAAGAGATTAAAGCTATTGGCTACTGGCCCGTTTATAGTCCCGACGTACGTGTTTTACGTTACCGTGTTCAGAACAATCGGATTTTCCGACAACTTTGTGTGACCGTGTGTATGCAAGACAAGTTTGAGCCAACATCCGTCGTAAAAAATCCTAGGATTTTGTTGTCGGAATGTCCGATCAATGTCCGACCGTGTGTACGGGGCATTACTGTGGCATTATCGGCTGCCTTGTATATGAGCACTTCTGTCCTGTAGGTTCTATGTGGCTTTTAGGATTACCACATGCTTTCTGGGGAATATTCATTGATATGCTAATTAGCCTACCCACACTGAAGTTTGTCTAACCTGCTTACACAATTCACACAGCTACACAGATAGACAGATACAAAACACACAGATAATATTAAAAGCTAACTTTTTACCTGTAGTCCCACAACCAAAAAAACCCCAGATACCAAGCCATTTAAAAACGAGTTAGTTCCCTGTAGTTCTACAGCCTACCAGACACAAGGCACATTTTAAGACACATGGCAGACTCTCAATCAATGCCTTCCTGTTAGGTTGCAGGCCACATTGAACTCCTATCAGAACAGAGAGCTATTTCACTTTCACGTGGCTAAAAATAAAAACTTAAAAAAAAAAAAAAAATTCAAAATAATCTATATTTCTCCCACTTTTTCCTCAAAGATGTATGGTAATACCTGTCAATCTCCAACCAAGGGAGATCAGCCCTTTACTCGCCAGGCCACTTGACCAGCTACCAATTTGCATTAGCAATACAATAAACATTTAACATATATACATATATCAGCCAAAGATCTCACCAGATTTTCGCGCGTCCGCTGACCGATGAAATATTTCCCAGAATTTTCATGACCATCCAAGCAGGATTTCAGAATTCACAAGCCCGCGCCAATCTTGTCCACACTAGAGACGATTTTCAGTTCTGGGTGTACTTGAGGATTTATGCTTACAGGGACTCAAGACAAAAAATACATTAGGTTTTTGTGGATTCTGTGTAAAAATAAAATTCACACGCTCTCTGGTCGGAGCCAGCATTGCCATGCGCAGCTAGAAGCTTAATGGGCTACATTCCAACCTGGGGGGGCAGCATCCTGTCCTCCAGGAAGTGTGAAACTCTCATTCTTTCAAAACCCATGGGAGTCTGGCTTCTCTTGGGAGTAAGGAAACATATGTACAAAATCCAGAAATCTGATATTCATGTTGAATTCCAACAGTATTGTATTTCTTTCATCATTCCCTAATTACCATGATTGTAATATGCTGTGAATGTCCCCTTTGTCCTCATGCATGCTGGAATGTTTAAAGGGTTTTTTGTCCTTCATGCATATTTGCCTTCACTTACCTCCCCAGCATGCTCTCCTGGGCCCATATCCACCTCGCCTAGTCACTTAACAATGTATTTTGTCAGCTACATTGTAGTGCTTTACCCTAAACACCCCCTAAAATGTGTAAAAATCTTATTTGTGTCCTTAAATTCTGGCAGAGTGCCAGAGGTGTTTTTTTGGGTCCCAAACTCATTTGGAACCCTCCCTCCCCCCAACTGCTAGGTTAACCGATACCAATCCTCTATCTGCTGACTTTGCCAACCCATACACACTATACCTACCTCTTTTGTGGTCAGATTTATGGATGAATTCCCCAAAGCATTTAGTGCAAGGGCCTGCCTGAATACTTTCAAATGGCACTGTTTAAAGTTTTTCTATTCTATTATTTTCTTGATAGGTAATTGCAGAATGTTAAAATTGTGCTCCAATTTGTACAGTGTGTATTTAGATATTTGTATTATGACACTTCTTACCTGTCCAGTGGGCTGCCAATAGTGTAAGTAAGGAGGGGCTGGCCAAAGTAAAACACATTATGTATGCATCCAGCTCTCAATGAAGTGGAGAGGGTTACCAGTCCAAAACATCTCCCCCGCCCTAAAATGTTTACAATGACTGAGCCATCAGAGGGGGTGATGAATCTAATAAGTGGACCTTATACTTTTGTCTTTAAATACTCCCTAAAATAAATCTTATACTGATGTTGGCCAAGAATGTTTGTGTCCAATCTGCTTTCAATGTTTATGTGCAAAATGACTAATTTTTTTTTTCTTGTTTGACTCCACAGTTTCCTTCCACACCACAGGAATGGCAGACTGTGGCCTCCCACTTTGCCCAGCGGTGGGACTTTCCTAACTGCATAGGGACAATTGATGGGAAATACGTCCACATAGTCCCATCCCCCAACTCGGGGTCATACTTTTATAACTACAAGGGGTTCAATAGTATTGTGATGTTGGCGGTGGTGTCGGCTACTTACGAGTTCCTGTATGTGAACGTGGGGAAGAATGGCCGGATGTTGGATGGTGAAGTCATCGCCCAGACTGAGTTCTACAGGCATCTCCAGAATGGCAGCTTGGGCTTGCCACCTCCAGAAGACAAAGCGGAAGGACTCCCATTCGTCTTCGTTGTGGATGAAGTGTTTGCGCTGGGGGACCATCTTATGCGGCAATTCCCTATGAGGACCCTCACCCCGTGCCAGAGGGTTTTTAATTACTGGCTGGCCAGAGCCAGAAGAGTGGTGGAGAATACGTTTGGAATAATGGCCAGCCGGTTCTGCCTATTTCTTACACTGATACACATGGCGGAATATAAACTCAATCACATCATCCTGTCTTGCTGTGTTCTCCACAACTTTTTAAGGAGAAATTCTTGGAACTATGCTGCCTCAGTTGGGCCTGAGGCGGAATTCATATTAATGAACCAACCCCGACAGCGCTTGAAAGTGGCAGTCCTGGCATGCCCCCCCAGAGTGCCCGCAAGGTCCGTATAAGATACATGGAATAGTTTGCGGGTAGGGGGGCTATCGATATGCCAGACAATGTATGAGACATTTTTTAAATAAAAATATATTTGAAACTGAAAAAATATTTGCTTTGATTTACTGCTTGGCTTTCTTTTAGCTGTCTCCTCGGTTATCTTTTATTAATGTACTATTTTTTTGGCCTTTTTCTTCAACAGTGCAAACGACATTTCGTTGACACATGAGGTGAAAATCTCTTCTTCAGCTAACTATTATTATTATGTTGTGGGTCTGCTACACACACACCTTGTTTTTTTTGTTAATGTATGTAATGCATTACTGCCAAAAATATTAATAATTTTCAACACCATGACCGAAATTTGGGAAGTCATGAAAATGGCGTGATTGTGTAAAATTAGAAAGCACTGTTGGGTGTTATTGACTAAAGGAAACTACACTTTGTACTACAAGTGCACTTGAGACTGCACTGAAACTGCACTTGTATTGCAAAGTGGATTTGCCTTTAGTAAATAACCCCCATTGTCACTGAAAACAACTTTACTCCAAAAAATGCTTTTGAGCATTGAAAGAAGCCACACATTGTTGATTATCAATCCTTTTTAATCAAAGCACAATCACATGTGTGTTTATAAAAGGGTTTTTGAACAAACCAACATGTTTGTTGTATAACATTTTTTTAGGTCACATTAACGATAAATGGCCTTTTATAGGTAAAACAGGCATGTTTAAACCCATAAAACAATACACAACTCTGGAACTTACAACGTTCAACTTTCATAAAATGAAGGCAATATCAGACATGAGTATGTACAAACTGTGTTAGATATTGCGTTCAGCAGATGGGGTGATGTCACCCCTGTAAAAGCCAAATTTAGAAGACACACAAATTGCCTAATGTCAACATGTGCTAGCTGCCATCATGGGGGATCAATGGATGTGTTTTGTGGGTGCAACCCCTTCCTCTCAGCTACTTTATTATCGAGGAAGGGGTTGTACCCACAAAACACGTACATTGATCTCCAGTGATGGCAGATAGCACATGCTGACACACTGTGTGCATCTTCTAAATTTGGCTTTTAACATACGTAAAAAAAATTTTGACACAAAAAAACAGAAAAAATTTAGGGATTTCTGGGTGTTTTAGATTCTCCCTAAAACATCAATGATGTTCTTCATTTTGTTTTGAACATCATTGATGTTTTGCTTTATGTTTTCTAAATCTCTATTACACCCCATTATCTCCCCGATGAGGATCTGGGCACTTTCACTGGTGAAATGACATTCCTCTTCCACAACATCACGATCACCTACAAAAAAACAAACAAAACACACCATGTATTATAAATATGCAGGCATCCATCTCTTACCTGAGGCTGTGGTCGCAGACACTCACCTGTTGTGGTGACAACTTCTACGTCTCCCTCCTCCTCCTCTGGTTGGGTTTGGGGGATTTCCCCCTCTTCCTGAGGTGGGGGGTCCCTGGTCTCCTCTGATGAGTGGTGTCCTCCGAGTCCTTTCTCCCCTATGTGAACAAAAATAGGAATACTTAGCACACAGATATTTGATGGCAGAAATAGGAATATGAAACATTGTTTGGAAGTGTTGTACAATTGTCTGTTTTGGCAGAGTTACAAGCTGAAGATTTTTTTTGTCCTTTGTAAAGCTTGAATACTTACCTGTTTTGTGCAAGCTTCACAGATGGAGACACCCCTATAGTATACACTGGAGCACCTGTATGGGCCCCCCAATAAAAAAGGTGTTCTTTTGTCCCACACTAGTACTCCAGCGTCCAGATGTGTAAACAGCTGCTGAGTGTCCTCTCCTTACACAGAATCTAGTTTGCATTTCATTCTAGTTACAAACCCATCTAGACAACAAACTTTTATTAATAGAAGGCCAGAAAAACCGTATTGAACTGCATCTGGCCAAAACATCGTATTTTAGTGGCCAAACGAACAATGTTTCCTACGAACGATTAATGTGCCCATGAACATGAAAGTTGCCATTTTAAAATGTACAACATTAAAGAAAAACACATGGAGCAGCACGAACGTAATAAAAAGAAAGAATAGGAACACAGGACAACTACTTACTTTTTTGCAGCACTCTCCTGATCCTTCTATACTGATCGTGCTCCCTTAATTTGAGGTCTGACCACCGTTTCCTCAGTTGATCCTTGGATCACCGTACCCCAAAATTCCTGTGCAGACTCTTCACAGCTTTAGCCATGATCTTGGCCTTTCTCACATTTGGATTTGGGTAAGGTCCATGCTTCCCATCATAGAGGGCTCTCTTCAATATGTCCACCATCTCCACCATCTCAATAAAGGCCAAGATTTGATGCCTTAAATCTCCTCTGGGATCATGACGTTTCTGGCTCTGGGCTTTCCTCCTCCTCCTCATTGCTGCTATTATCATGCACCTGTTGTCTCTCCGCCATGTGCTCTCCCCCACTGCGCCGAAAGAGAAGGGGCGGGGAATAGACTAGAAAGAACGTCAGGGGCGGGCGGAGTTTCAGGCATGCGCAGTGTATATAAAGTGTAACACACGTGCGTCATACGTACGATCTGTGAGCGGAGGAAGGAGTATCGGAAGCGCCGATCCTGATAACAAAGGTACACGTTTAACTTAGGTCTATACTGCTTATAGATTGAGGCTTAAGTTGGGACAAGATTAGGAGAGTTTAGCCTGACATTAGGGTTTGTCTTGTGTTGTGTCTTGCAGAGAAAATGGATGGCTTCAATGATCACAACTTCTTCCCCCTGTTCATAAACAAATACAGGGAGCTGCCCTGTCTGTGGCAGGTGAAACATCTGCATTATAATCATAAACAAAAGAGGCAGGCAGCGCTGGAGAAACTGCTGGAGTTGGTGAAGCCGGTGGTCCCCACGGAAACCATCCCCTATTTAAAAGCCAAAATTGGTGGCCTGAGGAGCACTTATCTAAGGGAGCGCAAGAAGGTCCAGGATTCCCAGAGATCAGGAGCTGCAGCAGGTGACGTTTATGTCCCCAGGCTGTGGTAAAATGAGAGACTTCATTTTCTGTCAGAGCAGACTGAAGTCAGGGAATCCCTCTCAACCCTTCCTTCCACCCTATCTTCCACCCCAGCTGAGGCTTCCGATGTCCAACCTGGGACTTCCAGCCAGGAAGAAGTGGAGGAGCCCAGCTGGAGTCAGGTATAGCATTCTTCTACAAATTTCTTGGCAAAACATAAATGATGTTTACTAGATGTTATTATTGATCACTAATTGCTGATTTAATAAATGCGTTTACATATCACTAGACAGTAGTGCGCAAAAATAATTGGGACAATAATGAAAAATGCTGGGCTCAGAATGATAGTCTTTGCTATTTATCAGCATTCAATTTGCAACAGTCATGAGATGAAAATTGTGTGTGATTGATGAAGAAAAACTAAAACTATGTCCCTTTTTCATACACAGGAAGACCTCAGCCAGGAGGAGGCTGTGGAATGTGGCAACCAGGAGGAGGCGGGGGTTAGTGGCAGCCAGGAGGTGGCTGGGGTAAGAGGCAGCCAAGAGGAGGCCGGGCCCAGTAGGAGCCTCACAGAATCGTAGGTTCCTCCCCTCCGCTTTCCAAACAAAAGACCCAGGAAGAAGAGTAACGTGGAGGAGTCAGCGCTCAGGCTGATTCAGGAGGCTTCTGTGTCCCTCAGAGCCACCCCCACTCGTGAAGAGGCCTTTGCCTCCATGGTTGCCACCAAACTGCAGGACATGCAGGAGGGCTAACGCCTCATGTGTGAGGAAATCATTTATAAAACATTAAATAGGGGTTGAGGGCCCAAATCACACCACTATCTTGATTTGGACCCTACTTTACCGGAAATACAGAAACAATTTATTATGGCGCTTCTCAATTTCGCCACAAGCCATAACTATTTCTGGTTTGGGGGCGATTTCTTCTTGCAAATATGTGGAGTGGCTATGGGCGCTAAATTTGCGCCCAGCCTGGCCAATTTATTTATGGCCAGGTGGGAAAAAGAATTTATTGACACCAATCCCCCTAAGGAACTACGCCTATGGAGAAGATATATCGATGACGTTCTCCTTGTATGGGACGGAGACATGCCATCTTTAGAGAATTTCTTCTCCCAACTCAATTCTAATAACAGGGGCATCTCTCTACAATTCGAGGCCAGTCAATCGAAAATACATTTCCTCGATCTAAACATCATGGTTGCTAATGGTTGCCTTTTCACCAGTACACATTTCAAAGAGACGGACAGAAATGCTTATATACCACTCTCCAGCTGCCATCATCCATCATGGCTGAACTCTGTCCCTCTAAGTCAATTTCAACGTATAAGACGTAATTGTACTAATGTTTCAGACTACCACTCACAAGCTTTGGTACTAAAACAACGGTTTTTGGACAAAGGGTATCTGGAGAATGATATTGACATCACTATTAATAAAGTTGCCACCATGGATCGGTCTCTGATGCTGAATCAGGATAGAGAGCGTAATCCGGGGCCTACTAACAAATTCGAATGGTCCATGATTACGGGTTATTCCAACCAGCATTATTCTATTAAAAAAAATTTTCGGACGCATTGGAGCATTCTTCAGAATGACCCAATACTCCGTACAGTTATTCCAGATAAACCTGTTTTGATTTATAGAGGGGCTCCCTCTTTGAGACATAGTGTGGCTTCAAATGTTGTAGATCCTCCGCGAACGATCTCCTTTTTTCAAAACATGAAAGGTTTTTTTCCCTGTCGCAGATGCAAAATCTGCCAGATTAATTCCTTCAGGGGTAGAAAATGTGAAACCTTCAGTTCAACAGTCACAAACAGGGTATATAACATAGAGTCTTTTATAACATGCTCTACTCAGTACGTTGTCTATTTAATCCAATGTCCTTGCTCAAAGCAGTATATTGGACGCACCAAACGCGAGCTACACGTGCGTCTTTCAGAACATGTTGCTAACATCAAGCGAGGATTTACGAAACACAACCTCTCTAGGCACTATACTAAATATCACAATAAAAAACTACAGGGTACCCTGTTTCTGGCCATTGACAGAGTACGTCCCCACTGGAGAGGAACTAACATGGTTAGATCCATCTCCAGACTTGAAACCAGATGGATCTTCAACATGTTATCTTCTAGACCACAAGGGTTAAATGTGGAGTGGGATATAAACTGCTTCATCAACAATGCATGATGGGCGTTTTTGTTACCTTCCACATTTATCCCATTTTTTATATATATATTTTTTATATATATATATATATTTTTATATTTTTTGCACATTATTTTATTCTGTCAAGTTTTGGGTTTTTTAAGTTTTTATTCAGTATTAATACATACTTCTCTCATTTTTTTATGTAGATTAAATATGAACTTGTCTATTTTTTTCTTTTTTTTTTGTGCCTCGTTTTTCTTCCTGTGCAAAGCCTTATCCATAAATCTCCTTTATTTCCACAAGATGGCGATGCTGTCTTCTGCCACTTCCTGTCTATATATGGTTTACTATTAATGGCCAGAAGTCAATATGGCCCCTTTGGATTCATCTCCATTATATATATTGCATTTGCCAATAGTTAAAATGGCGTCTCCCATGTATTTATAAGCCCAAGCGTGATGACTTGTCACCCGGCCAATCCCCAGACGACGTCCATTCGTGACGAAACGCGTAGGGAGGAGCCTACGACGGTGACGTCATCACGTTGTTAGACGGGCTTTGCAGCACAGGAAGTGAACCGCGGCACACAGAGACACCGCTGCTGTGTTTGATACCTCTTATGCCATATTGTTTCTGCTAAATTGTAAGTGCAACTATTTTATCCTATTAAAAATCTTTTATCATACGTTATTGCGCTATGGATGTGTTCTGCTTTCTATTTCCGGTCATGGTCGAGTGTTAAAGTTACTGGTCCCGCTCTGCACCTGTGGTTTTGGGAGACCATAATCCCTATGCTGGGCGAGACTGCTGTAATAGCGGTCATCGCTGTTTGGTAAGCAGATCTTATTCACACACTCCTTGGTGGATCATCTACTTCTTATCACACCTCTCCTGGATGAGGGTTTTTTCCGTCTCTGTTTATGGACTATAATATGCTCTTGGACTATCACATATATTGTTTTATATTATAATATTTTTTTCACATGCATTTGTGAACAAAAGTTTTTGTTTTTTTTGATTGATTTTACTTATGCATTGATTGATTGATATGATGTCACTTGGTGGGTTTTCAATTATATGTTTTCCTATGTTACATATATAGCGCTGCACTTTTTTGTTTATCATATTTTAGGAGTCAGATACGGGACTTTTATAGGTGCTGGCAGCTTTTTTTCTTTTTCACAACTGCCTGTTTATAATTTTAGATCTGAGCGCAGCTTTGACTCTATCTTGGGTTTTTGTTATATTTCACACCCAATACCCACCTGTGTGAGTTGCATCATCCTCTTTCTCCTCCTGCCACACCTCCAACACCGCAGACATAGCCTGGAAGGAAGAGTGGAAGGAAGACAAGAAAGTGATGGCCTGGGTTCAGTCTGGTCTGACAAAAGATGCAGGCTCTTGTATGACCACAGCCTGGGGACATAGATGTCATCTGCTGCTGTTCCTGATCTCTTGGACTTCTGGACCAGATTGTACTCCCTTAGATAAGGACTCCTCAGGCCACCAATTTTGCCTGAAAATAGTTGATGTGTGCCATGGGGGCCAAAGGCTTCGATGATTTCTGCTGTTTCTACAGCATTGCCTCCCTCTTTATTTGGTTAGGAGCCCTTAATAAAGGTATTTTTGGGAACTAATACTCGCCTATGTGTGTTTTCCTTCAAAAAGAACAGTTTGTTTGTGAGGAGGCAGGTACATTTCCAAAATACAATGTGAAATTACCAAGGGACACCAACCAACCTCCTTGAGATTAAAAAAGACAAGATAATAATGGTGTTGTGGTAACTTGACACATAAAACACACCCAAAACTATTCTGGAGATCACCAAAAAAAAACAAAAAAAAAAAAACAGGAGATCTGTATTTAAAAAAAATACAACAAATAATACCAAAAAAAAATTATAAAAATAAATACATTTTCGGTAGATGTGACAAATAAAGATATTATATTCATGAAATCACGAGAAATAATAAAGAAAGAAGTTTGTGAGTAGGGATGAGCTTCGTGTTCGAGTCGAACCCATGTTCGACTCGAACATCGGCTGTTCGATCGTTCGCCGAATTGCGAACGATATGGGCCGTTCGCGCCAAATTCGTGTGGCGCGTCACGGCCCATAATTCACTGCGGCATCGCAGTGCATTGCTTGCTGATGATTGGCTAAGCATGCACTATGACCCGCATGCTTGGCCAATCACAGCGCCGCCTTAACAGAGAGCCATAATTGGCCAAAGCCAAGGAGGCTTTGGCCAATTATGGCTCAGGGGATTTAGTACACGCCCCACACTATATAAGGCCGCCTGCACGGCGGCCCTGTGCAGTGTGTTCCGGTGTGCTTAGAGAGAGAGAGAGAGACAGTGTCATTTCATTTGAGTTAGCTAGATTAGGCAGGACAGTCAGTCAGTTAGCTGCACTTAAAGTGTATTGTGTATATATATGCATCCCAGGTGTTGCATATATATATATATATATACACTGTATTCAGTTTAGCTAGATCCGTTCCTGTTATCTTCTAGACTATTTACATTTAGTGCAGTGCGTCCTGCTCACAGTGTTCAGCTAGATCCGTTCCTGTTATATTCCTACTGACAGGCAGGCTTGTCTTGTTACAGTATTTTGAAGAAAATTACTGGTGTTCTTTTGATCCTATTAGTACCACAGTCAGGCAGCTAGACTATTTACAATTAGTGCAGTGCGTCCTGCTCACAGTGTTCAGCTAGATCCATTCCTGTTATCTTCTTACTGACAGGCAGGCTTGTCTTGTTACAGTATTTTAAAGAAAATTACTGGTGTTCTTTTGATCCTATTAGTACCACAGTCAGGCAGCTAGACTATTTACAGTTAGTGCAGTGCGTCCTGCCCACAGTGTTCTGCTAAACCTACAAGTAAGTGGGGTGCGTCCTGCTCACAGTGTTCAGCTAAACCTACAAGTTAGTGGGGTGCGTCCACCTCACAGTGTTCAGCTAAACCTACAAGCTAGTGGGGTGCGTCCTGCTCACAGTGTTCAGCTAGATCCGTTTCTGTTATCTTCTTACTGACAGGCATGCTTGTCTTGTTACAGTAAATACAGCTACCTGAAGAAAATTGCTGGTGTTCTTTTGATCCTATTAGTACCACAGTCAGGCAGCTAGACTATTTGCAGTTAGTGCAGTGCGTCCTGCTCACAGTGTTCTGCTAAACCTACAAGTTAGTGGGGTGCGTCCTGCTCACAGTGTTCAGCTAAACCTACAAGTTAGTGGGGTGCATCCACCTCACAGTGTTCAGCTAAACCTACAAGCTGGTGGGGTGCGTCCTGCTCACAGTGTTCAGCTAGATCTGTTTCTGTTATCTTCTTACTGACAGGCAGGCTTGTCTTGTTACAGTAAATACAGCTACCTGAAGAAAATTGCTGGTGTTCTTTTGATCCTATTAGTACCACAGTCAGGCAGCTAGACTATTTACAGTTAGTGCAGTGCGTCCTGCTCACAGTGTTCTGCTAAACCTACAAGTTAGTGGGGTGCGTCCTGCTCACAGTGTTCAGCTAAACCTACAAGTTAGTGGGGTGCGTCCACCTCACAGTGTTCAGCTAAACCTACAAGCTAGTGGGGTGCGTCCTGCTCACAGTGTTCAGCTAGATCCGTTCCTGTTATCTTCTTACTGACAGGCAGGCTTGTCTTGTTACAGTATTTTAAAGAAAATTACTGATGTTCTTTTGATCCTATTAGTACCACAGTCAGACAGCTAGACTATTTACAGTTAGTGCAGTGCGTCCTGCTCACAGTGTTCTGCTAAACCTACAAGTTAGTGGGGTGCGTCCTGCTCACAGTGTTCAGCTAAACCTACAAGTTAGTGGGGTGCGTCCACCTCACAGTGTTCAGCTAAACCTACAAGCTAGTGGGGTGCGTCCTGCTCACAGTGTTCAGCTAGATCCGTTTCTGTTATCTTCTTACTGACAGGCAGGCTTGTCTTGTTACAGTAAATACAGCTACCTGAAGAAAATTGCTGGTGTTCTTTTGATCCTATTAGTACCACAGTCAGGCAGCTAGACTATTTACAGTTAGTGCAGTGCGTCCTGCTCACAGTGTTCTGCTAAACCTACAAGTTAGTGGGGTGCGTCCACCTCACAGTGTTCAGCTTAAGCTACCTGTAGAAGGTTGGTGGTGTTCTCATACTACAGGCAGGCAGTTGATTTTGCTAGCTGTAAACTGTACCACAGTCAGGCAGCTAGACTATTTACAGTTAGTGCAGTGCGTCCTGCTCACAGTGTTCTGCTAAACCTACAAGTTAGTGGGGTGCGTCCACCTCACAGTGTTCAGCTTAAGCTACCTGTAGAAGGTTGGTGGTGTTCTCATACTACAGGCAGGCAGTTGATTTTGCTAGCTGCAGTATCAGTACATATATATATATATATATATATATATATATATATATATATATATATATATCCCAGCTTAGTGCAGCTACAGGCCATTAGTATGTCTGGAAGGCCAAGAAGGAGAGGCAGACAGTCACAAGCCAATAAGAGAGGGCAAGCAGGCTCTGTGTCTAGTGCTGGTCGTGGAGACGGTGCATCCTCATCAGCACGTGGCCATGGGACACGCTTGGCCTTTTTTTCGGCAGCTGGCCATGTTGAGCCGCAACATGCGGAAGACTTGGTCGAGTGGATGACCAAGCCGTCCTCATCCTCCTCATCCTCTCTCACCCATGCCCAGGGTACTTTGTCTGGCAAAGCAGCGGCCTCTTCCCTCGGCTCAATGTCATCAGTGACTCCTTCCCTAGCCCCACCATGTCCTCCTGAGGAGTCCCTCGAACTGTTTGACCACAGTGTTGGGTACATGCTCCAGGAGGATGCCCAGCGTTTGGAAGGCTCTGATGATGATACTGAGCTCGATGAAGGCAGTAACACAAGCACGGACAGAGGGGGTGCCCAAGAAGGACAGCAATCTGGCAGTCATGCTCCCCCTGCTGCAGCATACTGCCAGGTTTGCTCCAGTGATGAGGAGGGAGGGGATGATGAGGTCACTGACTCAACGTGGGTGCCTGATAGGAGAGAGGAGGAGGAGGAGGCGGCACATCACCAAGGAGGCAGGATGCCCTCCAGGGGCCAGCCTAAGGGCAGCACATTGACTGCATCACACCCCAAAGCTCCACATGTGCAGGGCGCTGCAGTCTCTGCGCGTTATTCAAAAAGTTCTTTGGTGTGGGCCTTTTTTGAGACGAGTGCATCAGATCGCACCGCTGCTATTTGCAACATATGTCTCAAGCGTATCTTGCGTGGCCAAAACATCTCCCGCTTGGGTACCACATGCTTGACCAGACATATGTTGACCTGCCATGCAGTTCGTTGGCAAGCGTATCTAAAAGACCCACACCAAAGAACAAAGAGGACCTCTGCTTGCTCCTCATCAGCTGAGATTTCCAACCCCACTAGACCTTCAGTCCTCTCTGAGACCTGCACTGAGAGGAATGAAGGTGTAGAATTAGGTGTGTCACAGCCACGTACTTGTGGGCAATCTGATTTTGGTACACCGACGTCAGATTGTACCAGGCAAATTTCCCTGCCCCAGCTGCTGCACCGCCGAAAGAAGTTTGCTCCCAGCCATCCACATGCCCAACGGTTGAATGCTAGCTTGGCAAAATTGCTAGCACTTCAACTGCTGCCTTTTCAGTTGGTAGACTCTGCCCCCTTCCGTGAGTTTGTGGAATGTGCGGTTCCTCAGTGGCAGGTACCCAAACGCCACTTTTTCTCACGGAAGGCGATTCCGGCTCTCTACCAGCATGTGGAAGGCAATGTCCATGCCTCGCTGGACAGGGCGGTCAGCGGTAAGGTGCATATTACCGCTGACTCATGGTCCAGCAGGCATGGACAGGGACGTTACCTAAGTTTCACGGCGCATTGGGTGACTCTGCTGGCAGCTGGGAAGGATGCAGGACAAGGTGCAGTAGTGTTGGAGGTTGTTCCGCCACCACGCCTCCAAAATGCTAATGATTGTGACACACCTCTCTCCTCCACCCCCTCCTCTTCTTCTTCCTCCATGGCCTCTTCCTCGGAACCAGCGGTGCTCCGTAGTCGTTCAAGGGGCTACGCAAGTACGCAGGCCAAAAGATGCCATGCGGTGCTTGAGCTGGTGTGCTTGGGGGACAGGAGCCACACTGGGGCAGAGGTTCTGTCAGCTCTGCAGGGGCAGGTTCAGAGGTGGTTGACGCCACGCCAACTTAAGGCAGGAATGGTGGTTTGCGACAATGGCACCAACCTCCTCTCTGCCCTCCGACAGGGACAAATGACCCATGTGCCCTGTTTGGCTCACGTCCTTAACTTGGTGGTGCAGCGGTTCTTGGGCAGGTACCCGGGCTTACAGGATGTCCTGAGGCAGGCCAGGAAAGTCTGTGTGCATTTCCGCTGGTCATATAATGCCAGTGCTCGGCTGACGGACCTCCAAAAGGAGTTTAACCTGCCCAAGAACCGCCTAATCTGTGACATGCCCACCAGGTGGAACTCAACGTTGGCCATGCTGCAGCGGCTGCACACGCAGCAGAGGGCCATCAATGAGTACCTGTGCGACTATGGCACCAGGACAGGGTCAGGGGAGCTTGTTTTTTTTTCCCCACGCCAGTGGGCCATGATCAGGGATGCATGCACTGTCCTGTCACCATTTGAGGAGGCCACGAGGATGGTGAGCAGTAACAGTGCATGCATCAGTGACACTGTCCCCCTTGTCCACCTGTTGGAGCACACGCTGCGTGGAATAATGGACAGGGCACTTGAGGCAGAACAGAGGCAGGAAGAGGAGGACTTCCTTAGCTCTCAAGACCCCCTTTATCCAGACAGTGTTCCTGCGTGCCCGCCGATCACACAGGAAGAGGACGAGGAGGAAGAGGAGGAGGAGGAGGAGGAAGATTGTGTCAGTATGGAGGTGGAGCCTGGCACTCAGCATCAGCAGCAGTCTTTAAGGGATCAGTCCCAAGAAACACATGGACTTGTACGTGGCTGGGAGGAGGTGGCTGCGGACCATGTCGTCCTTAGTGACCCAGAGGACTCCGGACCGAATGTCTCAGCAAACCTACGCTGCATGGCCTCCCTGATCCTGCAAAGCCTGCGTAAGGATCCTCGTATTCGTGGTATCAAGGAGAAGGACCAATACTGGCTGGCAACCCTCCTTGATCCACGTTACAAGGGTAAGGTTGCGGACCTTATCTTGCCATCGCAGAGGGAGCAGAGGATGAAACATCTTCGGGAGGCCTTGCAGAAAGGTCTGTGCAACGCGTTCCCAGAGACTGGGAGGTTACAAACTCCTGTTTCTGGACAACGTGTTGCTGAGGCTTCGGTCAGTCAAAGAAGGAGCGGTGGAGAAGGTGGCCGTCTGACCGATGCGTTCAGACAATTTTTTGGTCCGCAGCCCCAAGGTATGATCGGTTCCAGCAACCATCGCCAGCGTCTGTTTTACATGGTGCAGGAATACCTAGGGGCAAGATCTGACTTGGACACCTTTCCCACCGAAAATCCTCTGGGTTACTGGGTCTTGAGGATGGATCACTGGCCAGAGCTTGCACAGTATGCAATTGAGCTACTGGCCTGTCCTGCATCCAGCGTTCTTTCGGAACGCACATTCAGTGCTGCTGGAGGCGTGGTAACCGATCACAGGGTGCGTCTGTCCACTGACTCGGTCGATCGACTGACCTTCATAAAAATGAATGAGTCTTGGATCACCACCAGCTACCAAGCACCTGATGCTGATGTAACCGAATAATTTTTTTTGAAATCTCAGATCCCTTCAAAGACTACCTATGCTGATGCTGAGTGACTATCCCTGAGTAATTATCCTCTTCCTCCTCAATCATCACGCTGATAGCTTGTAAGAACATTTTTGGTTCTGGGTGCCACCACCAGTGCCTAAGGCACAATTTTTCAGCCCCTGTTTAACAGGGGCGTGTAATTACGATTTTTGATGTAATACTTTGCAGCAGGGCTCGTTCCTGCATTCCAACTAGAGTGTCTGTGAGGGGTTGCAGTGTTGTGGCACCAGCACCAGTGCCTAAGGCCCAATTTTTCAGCCCTTGTTTAACAGGGGCGTGTAATTACAATTTTTGATGCAATACTTTGCAGCAGGGCTCGTTCCTGCATTCCAACTAGAGTGTCTGTGAGGGGTTGCAGTGTTGTGGCACCAGCACCAGTGCCTAAGGCCTAATTTTTCAGCTCCTGTTCAACAGGGGCATGTAATTACAATTCTTGATCTAATATTTCACAGCAGAGCCCTGTGAGGGCTTACAGTGTTGTGGCCACAGCAACACCTAAGGCCCAAATTTCTGCTGAGTATATAGGGCAGGACCCTACTTTCAAACAACTAACTTACAAACGACTCCTACTTGCAAACGGAAGGAGACAACAGGAAGTGAGATGAAATCTACCTCTAGGAAGGCAAATTCTCTCCTGTAAGAGTTAATATGGGAAAAACATTTCTCCTTTCCACTGATGCTTTCCAATCCATTGGGACAAAAAGTGAGGTGAAATCTTCTGAAGAGGAGGAAAGACAGCAAAACAAATGTCACAGGGGTGATAACCCTTCCCTATGTTTTCCAAAAAGCTTAAAAAAGATTTTTTGGCTGGAGCTAAACACGTTAAAAATGTACCCGTTCAAAATTACAAAGAGATTCTACTTAACAACAAACCTACAGCCTGTATACTGCTGTTCAGAGTATATAGGGCCTGGTGGCCCCACACCTTTCCTTATTTTAATTTGGGTGCGGGGTTCCCCTTAATATCCATACAAGACCCAAAGGGCCTGGTAATGGACTGGGGGGTACCCATGCCGTTTGTCTCACTGATTTTCATCCATATTGCCAGGACCCGACATTACATTAAACCCGCAAGCAGTTTTAAATGAGATTTTTTCCTTTAAAAATGACATTTGGTGCAGGGACTGTTCTAAACACGGCAAACACGCGTCACTTTACAGGCATACTATAGACACCCCTCAGGTACGATATTTAAAGGAATATTTCACTTTTTTTTTTTACTTTAAGCATCATTAAAATCACTGCTCCCGAAAAAACGTCCGTTTTTAAAAGTTTTTTTTGCATTGATACATGTCCCCTGGGGTAGGACCCGGGTCCCCAAACCCTTTTTAGGACAATACCATGCAAATTAGCCTTTAAAATGAGCACTTTTGATTTCGAACGTTCGAGTCCCATAGACGTCAATGGGGTTCTAATGTTCGTGCGAACTTTCGGTCCGTTCGCAGGTTCTGGTGCGAACCGAACCGGGGGGTGTTCGGCTCATCCCTATTTGTGAGAACTCTGTGTGAATATCAGCAGCAAAACAACTTCATTCTTCTAGCATTATAAAGAAGAAGAGAGTGCGTTGCATTCAACAATTTAATACATTGTAGCGTGACAAATTAATTTTACCAGACCGAGCAGTTCCATCTCAGAATTTATTCTGAGCATGCGTGGCACTTTGTGCGTCGGAATTGTCCACACACGGTCGGAATTTACGCAAACGGATTTTGTTGTCGGAAAATTTTATAGCCTGCTCTCAAACTTTGTGTGTCGGAAATGACAATGGAAAAAGTCCGATGGAGCCCACACACAGTCGGAATTTCTGACAACAAGCTCCGATCACACATATTCCGTCGGAAAGTCCGACCGTGTGTACAGGGCATTAGATTGGCAAAACAGCTGAAGTTTACTAAAAACAGTACACCATTAATGGCCTACACTCAGGTATAAGCTTGGCTAGACATATATATATATATATATATATATATATATATATATATATTCACTTGTAGAGGAGAATCGCACTCTGCTTACAGTTTAGTGCCAGCAATCAGGTCTTCCCACTGACCTTGTATATAGAAAAAATGTCCAAGAGGTTGCTGCACTTAAAAACTCACGATCCACTGCACGCTGAAAAAACGATTGGGGGATGAAAGCTATTACTACCGACCTATATGTGAAACCCACGGACCGCAACCAATTGCTACATTTTAATAGCTTTCATCCCCCAAACGTTTTTTCATCCATCCCAAAAAGTCAGATGATGAGGGTGCAGCGGATCGTGAGTGACCCGCTGTGCCGTGATCAGAGATCAGAAATAAAAAACAAACTTACTAGTAGAAGATACCCACAAGCTTTAGTTAATATTGATTACTCTAATACAGATTATAATAGATCACCCCGAAAGCAAAACAGGAGAATCCCCTTTATAATGCTGTATCATCCCTTCTCCAACAAAATCAACCAAATTGTCAAAAGACATTGGAATCTTTTAAGATCCAGTTACCCCATGGTACAGGAATTCTGGAATCCACCCATGTCCTCCTATAGAAAAGGTAGAACAATACGAGATTGATTGATTAAATCTGATCAACCTGTGGCTGCAGCAGCCAAACTAACCTTTCTGGGACCAAAAAACCTGGGATCGTATCCCTGCTTGTCATGGATACAATGTAACTCTATGATTAAAGGTAAATTCTTTACACATCCACATAGGGGTTTCAATATCCCCATACGGGGTTACTATACATGCCAATCCTCATATGTAATTTATGCCATAAAGTGCCCGTGCGGTTTAGTTTATGTAGGGGAGACTACACAAAGAATTAAAGATAGGATAGCGAGACACAAATACTCAATACGAGATAAACTAACCCAATTACCATTGGCGAGGCACTTTTTGGAATTTGGCCACAATGTATCACAATTAAAATATATGGTCCTAGAAGGTATTGAGAAAAATAGGAGAGGGGGCAAGCGCGAATTTATTCTAAGAAAAAGAGAAGTATACTGGATACATTTTTTAAATACTATTGCTCCACATGGTTTAAATGTTGATTTGGATCTTTATTTATTTGTTTAATTGTTGGAATAAGCATTTAAAAGTAGCCAGATAAAGTAACTTTATGATGGGGATATCTTTTTGTTTTTACTCATGAATGTACCATTTCCCTGCATCTTTATTGGTATTCTGAATATATTAAAATGGGAGTGAGGAGATTGAGAGAGTTGACACCTGCTGCTTATCCTTGCTTTAATGGCATGTTACAGATAAATATATGCATATATAGATGTTAAATTGTATGCGATTTGAACTAATTAGCCATATTGATTCCATATGTGAAGTACTTCACTAAATCTGTATTTAAATGAATGATTGAAATGAAACCTTCAGATGTGCTTCAATGGATCTCAGGAAGGGCGTAAGCTTACTAGCCCGAAACGTAATCCATCCATCCATCCATATCTGAATCTACTCATGTCTGAAACTGTGTAGGCAATTGTTGCCTTTGATATTGCTTGAAAGGATTATGCTTGCTTTGTAAATCTCTCCTGAAGATATTGTGAAATAAAGCAAAGAAGTTTTTAAGTGCAGCAACCTCTTGGACTTTTATATATATATACAGTATATATATATACATACAAGCCTGTATATACCGTATTTATCGGCGTATAACACGCGTCGGTGTATAACATGCACCCAAAGTTTAGGAGGGAATTTTAAGGAAAAAATTTTTTTAAGGAAAACAACTTACATTTAAATGCCCATCAATGCAGCCTTATCACTGTCCATCTGCAGCCTTGCACAGCGTCCATCTGCATGCTTGTCCAGTGTCATTTGCAGCCTTTGCAGCCTTGTCAGTGTCATTTGCAGCCTTGCAGCCTTGTTAGTGTCATTTGGAGCCTTGCAGCCTTGTCTGTGTCCATCTGCAGCCTTGTCTGTGTCAGTTAAACTGCAGTGACATGTCAGTGTCACTGCAGTTTGAAAATGGCACCGTCGAGGAACACAGAGCCGGTCCTGTGTACCTCGGCTCTTCTCGGCTCCTTTCGTAGTCCCACCCAGTCCCACGCTATGATGGACATAATACAGGTCTAATGGCGTGACTGTGACTGTGACTGTGAGCGGAGCCGAGAAGAGCCCAGTGTACTTGGCTAGGCTCGCATAGCTCCGCTCACAGTCACGCCCAGTCCCTGTGTTATGTCCATCATAGGGCGGGACTGGGTGTGACTATGAGTGGAACTAGCCGAGGATAGCCAAGTACACTCGGCTATGTATAGATATCGGCGGCACTCGCTCCTCCGCTCACAATCAGCAGGGGATCAGCGTATAACACACACCCACAATTTTCCCCTGACTTTAAGGGGAAAAAAGTACGTGTTTTACGCTGTACAGGACACCGTGGCTGGTTCCTGGAAGGATGCTATGTTTCCCCTCTGTTTGGACTGTGGTCCCCTTAAGGGAACAAAAAGGGTTAACTCACCTGTCACAGGAAGTGGGTTTAAAACAAGACAGGAAGCTGTGAGTGTGGAGAAGTGTAGAGGAGATTGTGGATGGTGGATGGTGTGTTGGGTGCAGCAACAAAAGTGAACAGCAGTGTCCTGCCTGGAAGCCTCCTGGCAGGGGAAGCTACCTGCAACAGAAATCAAGGATTGTTTTAACTGCGATAGCAGTTCTGGACTTTGCAAGTCGGTGAGACTGAAATCTTTCTTTTTGCTGCCGTAAAGCTATTTAAGTTCAATAAACCTCCTTTTGACTGAAAAGCCTGTGTTCTGCGATCCAACTGGTTCCCCGAACTGTACAAGTGGTGCTCGAATGCGGGCAGGGCAGAGTAACAGGCATTTTCTTGCTATTTTTTTTTTGCATTTGGCTTAGACTGACATTTAAAGGGACAGTACAGTCAATTTATGTCCTGGGTTAAAGCTGCCAAAACCCTGAAAGCTGAAGCAATGGAGGAGCTAATTAAACAGCTGTCCCTGGCTAATATGCAAGTGTAGACTCGTCATGAGGAAGCTAATCAGCACTTAGCAACCCAGCTGGAGGTACAACAAACGCACCACAAAGAGGCACTGGCTCTGCAGCAAGAAAATACTCACCTGTTGGTGGCCCAGTTGGCAGCCCAGCAAGTGACTCAGCAAGGGGTTATGCAGGCTCAGGTAACTGCCTTAAAAGAAGCAGTGCAGCTTGCTTCAGGTCCGTGAGCAAGCGGCTGTTGCCCCTGGCAACCAGGTGACAGTGAGGGCAAGCCATTTTTTCCAGAAGTTGTCCCTGAATGATGATGTAGAGGCATTTCTTGCTACATTTGAGAGGACGGCAGAAAGAGAAGGGTGGCCTCAGGACCAGTGGGCCGGCCTAATTGCTCCTTTCCTAACTGGAGATTCTCAAAAAGCCTACTTCGACCTGCCACCGGATGACGCTAAAGACTATCAAAAACTAAAGGCAGAAATACTGGCTTGTTTGGGGGTGACTACGGCCGTTCGTGCCCAACGAGTGCACCAATAGAAGTATCGTCCAGAAGGTTCACCACGGTCTCAAATGCATGACCTGGTGCAACTGGTAAAAAAATGGCTGCAGCCCGAAGTGTTGTCTGGCCCCCGAATCGTGGAGCAGGTCATGCTGGACCGATACCTAAGGTCACTGCCAGATGACCTTCAATGGTGGGTCAGCCATGGAGACCCCAAAACAGTGAACCTCCTTATCGAGATGGTGGAACGATATACAGAGGTGGAGGATCTGCTTGGCCCTACCAAGCGCCAAGGGCCCAGTCTGCCACGGCCTATTCAATCGACTGTCGCCCTTCAAAAGGATATCCCCCCGGAGCCCTGGAACCAACACCCCGGAAGGTCAAGAGTCACTCCCGGTACCTCCTCAGCGATCTGTTCCTGTTCGGAGAGGTGGGGATGTACAATGTTGGCGATGTCATTCCTGGGGCCATACCTGGGCCCACTGCCCACTGCAAGAGGAGCCCATGGAATGTGGGGTTCTTCGAAGGGGGTCTTTTTATGCCCATAAAGCATGTACAACACATCTTGACCTTGGAGAAGAGAAATTTGAGTGTGAAGTCCAAGTGAACCACCTCCCTGCCCGGGATTTGCTGGACTCTGGAAGCATGGTAACCCTGGTTCATCCTAGAGTAATTGGGAAGATCGGTCCGGTAAGCAAAACTTTACGGGTTGTGTGCAGTCACAGGGACACTAGAGAGTACCCTCTCATCTTGGTGTCCATCTCCACAGCATGTGGCACTGGTACTCAAGAGGTGGGGTTGGTAAAGAACTTGGTACATGATGTTATCATAGGACGAGACTGTCCGTTATTTGCAAAACTGTGGGGACAAGGAGAACTACCTGAATGGTCCAGAGACTGGGGAGAAACTAGTCCCTCTGTTCCTGCTGTTGAGGGGAATAACCCTGAAATGACAAATGTTCTTAATGTGGATCCAGTTGATGAAAATGCTAATGATTTGGTTAATGGTGATGAAAGTAGTGCTAATATTGTTAAGGATGTCAAAATTTGTGGTTCACAGACCTACCTGAACACTGGGGGGGGGGAACCTTCCCCACTTCAGGTAATGTTGGGGGAAGAGGATGAGGAAGTGGCCTCTACCCCTGCCCTGCCAGATTTGGGTGTTCCCCAGGGGGCATTTGGTACTGCCCAGATGCAGGACCCCTCTTTGGCCCGTGCACGGGAACAGGTTGTAGTAATAAATGGGGTTCCCTAAGAGCCAGGGGCGAATGAGCGGTGGCCACATTTTGCAATATGTAATGAATTGCTTTATCGGGTTACCAAAGTGAGAGAAAATGTGGGAGAAAAATTACTGATACCCCAACAGTATAGACGCAAGGTCCTGGACCTGGCCCATGACGATGTTTTAGGGGGATACCTGTGAGTTGAAAAGACAGAGGCACGGATCACCGACCGGTTTTACTGGCCAGGTCTGAAAGCAGAGGTAAGGAGATACTGTACCTCTTGTCCCACCTGTCAGTTGACCGCTCCGGTGACCCACTTCCGGAGCCCTTTGGTCCCTCTGCCCATAATTGAGGTTCCATTTGAGAGGATAGCCATGGATATAGTGGGTCCCTTGGTAAAGTCGGCTCAAGGTCACTCTTACATACTGGTGATCCTCAACTATGCCACCCGATATCCCGAGGCGCTACCCCTGCAGAATACCTCCTCTAAGGCTATTGCCCGGTAATTATTCCAGTTGTTTACATGGACTGGTTTTCCCAAGGAAATTCTCACGGACCAGGGCACCCCGTTTATGTCGAAGGTTATGGCTGATGTATGCAAGCTGTTACGGATTAAACAGCTGTGCACATCAGTCTACTATCCCCAAACAGATGGGTTGGTAGAACTTTTAATAAGACCCTTAAGTCTATGCTCAAGAGAGTGGTACAAAGGGATGGGAAAGACTGGGACTGCCTGTTACCAGCTCTCCTGTTTGCTATCCGGGAAGTGCCCCAGGCCTCCACTGGGTTTTCGCCCTTTGAATTGGTATATGGGCGGACTACTGGACTTTGTTAAAGAGGAGTGGGAAAGTGAACCTATTCAGCATAAAAGTGTTCTTGAATATGTCTCCCAAATGCAGGAGAGGATCTGAACAGTGATGCAACTAGTTAAGGAACATTTGCAAAAATCCCAGGAGGCTCAACGACGGATCTATAATAGGGCTGCTAAAATAAGGAACTTCCAAGTGGGGGATCAGGTAGCAGTGCTGATTCCCACTGTGGAAAGTAAAATTCTTTCTTGGCCATTCTTGGCCAGATGGCAAGGCCCTTTTGAAGTTGTAGAAAAAGTGGGAGAGGTAAATTATAGAGTCTACCAGCCAGGCAAGAGGAAACCTTATCAGATATATCACGTAAACTTGTTAAAGCCCTGGACAGACAGGGAACCAGTGACCTCCCTGGCTAGTGCAAGACTTGAGCCTCGGGTTGGGGTGGAGAGTGTACAAGTAGCAAATACCCTGTCTAAAATCCAAAGTCAGCAGGAAAAGGAGTTCTTGCAGAGAAACAAAGAAACATTTTCAGACTTGCCAGGGCTCACTATTGTCATAGAGCATAATATAATCACAGAACCAGGAGTCAAAGTTTTTGTCCAGCCATACCGTATCCCAGAGGCTCAAAGGAAGGCCGTTTCAGAGGAAGTGAAGAAGATGTTAGACCTGGAGATTATTGAAGAATCGCAGAGTGAGTGGTCGAGCCCGATTGTGTTGGTACCGAAAGCCCAACGGGACTCTGTGATTCTGCAATGATTTCCGGAAACTTAATGGAGTTTCACAGTTTGATGCCTACCCCATGCCCCGGGTAGATGAGCTTATTGAGAGACTAGGTCCAGCCAGGTATATCACTACATTAGACCTTACCAAGGGGTATTGGCAAATCCCATTGACTAAGGCTCCAAGAGAAAAAACTGCTTTTTCTACCCCAGAGGGGAGTTTTCAGTACAAAAGAATGCCTTTTGGATTGCAAACTGCTCCAGCCACGTTCCAGAGAGCAATGGATAGGATTTTACGACCTCACCGGGAGTATGCCTCAGTGTACTTTGATGACATAGTCATTTTTAGCAGAGACTGGGAATCACACTTGCCCAAAGTCCAGGCAGTGCTGGACTCTCTTTGGAAGGAGGGGTTTACAATAAACCCTGAAAAATGTGCTTTAGGAATGGAGGAGGTGAAATACCTGGGTATATCGTGTGTAGAGGCGTGGTGAAACCTCAGGTCAGCAAGGCAGAGGCTATACAGAGTTGGCCCCGCCCCCTCACAAAAAACAGGTATGTGCATTCCTGGGCATGGTGGGATACTACAGGAGGTTTGTACCCAACTTTGCCACGTTGGCGGCTCCACTGACCAATCTGACTAAGGGTCGGAAATCGGTCATGGTGGAGTGGAATGCAGACGCTGATAAGGCTTTTGTGGAGCTCAAGTTGACACTGTGCCAACACCCTGTTTGTTGTCCAAACTGATGCTTCCAATGTAGGATTGGGAGCGGTGTTGTCACAGGTTGTTGATGGCGAAGAGCACCCGGTAGTCTTCTTCAGTAGGCAGTTAACACCAGCGTAGAAAAACTATGCTATAAATGAACGAGAGTGTCTGGCCATTAAGTGGGCTCTGGAATCCCTCAGATATTACCTTTTGGGGAGGAAGTTTAGGCTGATTTCTGACCATGCCCCTTTAACATGGCTGAGACAAGGTAAAGGGACTAATGCCAGGGTTACTCGGTGGTTCCTGGCACTCCAGGAATTTTAATTTGTAGTGGAGCATAGGCCCAGGAGACTGCATCAAAATGCAGATGCCCTCTCCCGAGTCCATTGTTTGAGCTCCACTGTTTCCTCCACCTCCTTGGCGTTGGGGCACGGGGTGGATATGTACAGGACGCCGTGGCTGGGTCCTGGAAGGACGCTATGTTTCCCCTCTGTTTGGACTGTGGTCCCTTTAAGGGAACAAAAAGGGTTAACTCACCTGTCACAGGAAGTGGGTTTAAAACAAGACAGGAAGCTGTGAGTGTGGAGAAGTGTAGAGGAGATTGTGGATGGTGGATGGTGTGTTGGGTGCAGCAACAAAAGTGAACAGCAGTGTCCTGCCTGGAAGCCTCCTGGCAGGGGAAGCTACCTGCAACAGAAATCAAGGATTGTTTTAACTGCGATAGCAGTTCTGGACTTTGCAAGTCGGTGAGACTGAAATCTTTCCTTTTGCTGCCGTAAAGCTATTTAAGTTCAATAAACCTCCTTTTGACTGAAAAGCCTGTGTCCTGCGATCTAGCTGGTTCCTGTAACTGTACAATGCTGATAAATACGGTATATATATTAAATGAACTGCAGCTCACTGAGTCACCTGTCTGAAAGTGTCTTTGAACACGCACTCCAGGAATGGCTTACAGTCAGGTATAGGCTTGGCTAGACTATATATATATATACACATATACATATACATATATACAAGTCTGTATATATATTAAATGCACTGCAGCTAACTGAAACAAATGCCTGCCTGAAGTATATTAGAAACAGTACACCAGGAACGGTCTGCAGTGAGATGAAGCTAAACTGTATACAGTGTATGTATATATATATATATATATATATATATATATATATATATATATATATATATACTGTATATATATATATATATATATATATACACACACAAAGCGGGATATATATATATATATATATATATATATATATATATATATACATATACAGTGTATATATATATATATATATATATATATATATATATATATATATATATATATATATATATACTAAATACACTGCAGCTAACTGTATCGCCTGTATACAAAAGATACGCTGCGCTAAGGAGATAATCTGGAGATTATTAATGCATATGAAGTATACTGAAAATACCGCATAAGCGGCTTATCCAGCCACAGCAAGGCACAAAAGATATATAAGAAAAGAAGTGATTTTAAGGTGCAATGTGTAAATAATATACTAGATGTATACCATTAGAATGAGAGTAGCGATTACTAACTATATATATATAATGAATGAAAAAAAAAATACATTGTATTGCACGGCATATGAAACGTGTTCTGCGTGGGCAGCTAGGTGATTTCCACATTTGAGGCAATATACCATTGTGGCTCGCAAAATCCCCTTTTATCTAACTGTATCGCCTGCCTGCCTGAAGTATATTAGCTACAGTACACCAGGAATGGTCTGCAGTGAGATCTAGCTAAACGGTATACAGTGTGTGTGTATATATATATATATATATATATATATATATATATATATATATATATATATATATATACACTAGACTGACTATATATATATATATATATATATATATATATATATATATATATATATATATATATATATATATATATATATATATATATATATATTAAATACACTGCAGCTAACTGAATCAACTGACTGCCTGAAGTAGATTAGAAACAATACAGCAGGAACGGTCTGCAGTGAAATCTAGCTAACTGAATAAACTGCCTGCTCAAAGTAAATAAAATGACACACTCTCTCTCTCTATCTATCTCTCTCTCTGCCAGCAACACACTACACAGGGCCGACGTGCTGGCGGTCTTATATAGTTTGGGGAGTGTACTTAACCCCCTGAGCCATAATTGGCCAAAGGCACACTGCCTTTGGCCAATTATGGCTCTGTTTGCTATGACTACCCCAAAGCATGTGGGTCATAGTGCATGCTTGGCCAATCATCAGCCAGCAATGCACTGCGATGACGCAGTGCATTATGGGCCATGACGCCCCGCTCGAATTTGGCACAAACGGCCCATAATGTTCGATCTTCGTCAAATGATCGAACAGCCGAAGTTCGAGTCAAACTCATGTTCGAGTCGAACTCATGTTCGACTCGAACAGTCAGCCCATCCCTAAACATGGCAATGCAGCTCCCATTTGGACGGCCTTTAGCGGGGGGGTTGTTGGGGAGTTCCTGCGCTTTGGGGACCCAACCTCCGATTGCAGATTTAGTTTCCTCCCACCTTTTTCTACTCTTCTCCCACCCTCTCTATCCTACCCTTTCCCGGCTCTCTTTTGTGTCCTTTTTCACCTCTTCAACTTAGCTCCCCTAACTTAGTCTGTCATCCTCCCCCCCTTCCCCACACTACCTACCGTTCTGGGTTCTGGCAAGGTCCGACGCACCGACCCCGCTCCACCAAAAATGTAATTAAAATTTGTGTCCTGGAATGTGAAGGGCTTAAATGTCCCAGAAAAACTTTCCAGTTGTCTCGCTGAACTCTTTAGGCAAAGACCTCAGGTAGTATTTTTACAAGAGACTCATTTCCGGGCACAGAAGATCCCAAAACTCTACAATAAACATTTCCCAATAGCATATCACAGTGTGTCACTGTACCTGGTACCTGGTAGTAGAGCCCGACTTGTAGGAGGAGACCTCTCTTACAGCACTGGTTCAGGAGTCACTGGAATGGGAACAGTGGCCTCGTGAGCACCGTGGGTAGGAGTGTCTGTGGAAGTGGAAGCAGCCAGCAGCAGCAGAGTGGAGATCCTTCAGGGGTGGCTGGACTGCAGATGACAGCGGACAGAAACAGGTCAGCAGTCTGAAGAGCTGATGGGTGCAGCAGCAGCGGCAACAGCAGGGTCAGACAGTCCGGGTTGGCAGGTAATCAGGCAGGTGAACACAGCAGGCTGAAGCAGAGTCGGTAAAACAGGCAGAGGTCGGCAATGGATCACAGGCAAAGGTTCAGGCACAGTTAGGCAGGCCGGGGTCAGATTGGAGAGAGCAGAAGGGTCAGACAGAGCCAGGTCGGTATAGGTAGATCAGCAATCAGATACAGGTAACAAGGCACAGAGCTGAAGACAAAACAGCACCGCACAATTGCAGCTGAAAGGCTTTTAAAAGTTCTGTGGCGTCAAACGCGTCCGTGAGGTGCGCTGGTGCATACTGGTAAGCAGATGCTGTTGCTCAATTCGGGATGGGGTGTGCGGGCGCATGCACGCATGTGCCCCTGTTTGGTGCTGGCAAGTCCCTGACATTGCCCCCTCCCAAAGGGCAGCCTCTGGATGCCTAAATACTGTCTCTTTTCAGGATGAGCAGAAAAATAACCGCAAATTAATTGCTTAGCATGAATGTTGCTGTCGGGTTCCCAGGAGTTTTCTGGACCATATCCCTTCCACTTGATTAGGAACTGTATTTGTCCTCGTCTCCTTCTGCAATCAAGGATGGCCTCCACCTCATACTCCTCACTGCCATCCACCAAGACAGGTTTAGGGGGTCTGGCTCCTCTATCAGGGATGGGGTCAGGTACAGCAGGTTTTAATAGGGATAGGTGGAACACTGGGTGAATCTTGAGAGAGTCAGGCAGGGATAGCTCATAAGAATCTTCATTGATCTTTCTTTTCACCGGAAAAGGATCCATAAACTTAGGTGCAAGTTTCTTTGAAGAACACGCCAACTTAATATTACTTGTAGAAAGCCATACCTGATCGCCAAGCTTTAGATCCAGTTCCCCTCTTCTTTTTCGGTCAAAAGTTCTTTTGCTGTCTGCCTGAGCCTTAGACACCGCCTCTTGCAACACCCAGTTGTTGTGGCTGAGAAACACCACCGTATCCTGGACTGCCGGAAATGGAGACTCTGAAGAAAGTCAGGTAGAAAGGTTAAATGAAAGCCATAATTGGCGAAAAATGGGAACTGTCCAGTGGCTGAATGGCTAGCATTATTATAGGGGCAGCAGGGACACCCAATCATTCTGTACAAATTATATAAACAATTACCCCCAACAAGGGATTTATGGGACTTTAACGGCAACCACGTAGTATAAAATATAATTTTATTAGGTAGAAAACAATATTTATATAAAAAACATTGAAGTAATCAAAATTGCATAACACAAAAATATCACAGATAACGAATAAAAAGCTAAGCAAGCTGTACTGATATGTAGGAATTGAGGCTATGTTCTATAGTCTTAAACGAGGTCCTACGCGTTTCGGGACTAAACAAGCTGTCCCTTCGTCAGAGACAATTCGTGGAACATAATCCTATTGTATAATAGAATACAAATTGAAAAAGATAATAAGTACAAAAACAGAACAAAAAAACACAAAAATGACATTTGCTTAGAATTACACATAGAGCATTGGGTCAATGTAAACACAAACAAAGGAAACAACCTACCCAAGCATAACAGTGTTGGAGCACTCATTGCCAAAGCCGCAGTGGCGAAAATGTCAAAGACGCCCACGGGTCCAAAAGCAGAGGAACCAGGGTGTGTGGCTGGCCCCACTCTATCCACACTGATCCACCACCACAAAAAAGGACACCAGACAACGCAGCCCGTTCAGAAGGAAACTAAGTCAAAGCGCAGTAACCAAATGGATATCTAAAAAGTGATGAAATATATATAATGTACTTTAAAAGTATCTGTGTCAGCTAATCGGTTTAACAATCATGGTACAATAAAGATAAATAAATTAAATAAATTGCTAATATCATACCTGGGTGTCCACAGGTCTAAATTAGTGGATCTAGGTGGGAAGCAGGAAAGAAGAAAAAAACAAGCATATATGGGATGTAGGGGTAGTAACTGATTAAATGGTTCTTCACACCATCAAGGTCTGTAAATGACAGAAGGCAATGCTGTGTAAACCACCATCCATCAATATGCTTAAAGAGAGGGATATATATATATATATATATATATATATATATATATATATATATATATATACAAAGCAGCACGGGGAGCACTTACATACAGGTGCAGAGCTTCTTCCTACCAAGCAGAAGACACTTGTGCAAAGCCGTCCGGACCGCTCATCGCCGTGCGGGGCAATGACAGAATCGCTCCAGTCGGCGCGGTGTTTTAAAGAGCTTGAAGGGGGCGGGATCGGACGTGGCGCCGTATTAAACATACGACGTCATCACGTCAATCAACAGAAGGAACAGTATCCGAATGCGAGTGGTCGCGCAGCAGCGCCACGCCCACTGCAGCGTACTCACACACATCTCCCATCAAGCAAGATAAACCCATCTGACAGGTGGTTCCGCCACCAAAGCGTGGAGGGCGGCTAGGCGTCACTGATAGTCTCCTAGTAACAGATAAACAAAGCCGTGAGGCAGAGCATTGACAAGGCAATGGAACACAAGCTTGTAGTAGGGGGTTTTTATAAACAACTTAAACTGATCCTCCACGATCCTATATGGATAAAGGGGACCAACCAGGATGATTAATTTAATAACAAAAAAAATTCCTACATACATCCCACCGGGAAAAGAGAAAAGGGTGTTGCGGGTGCCACCCAAGAAGGGGGGGGGGATCCCGAGCCACCGCTGCACGGCCCACCCCACAAAGAAAAACCTGAGAGGGGGGTCATGCAAAGACGGCCCACCGACGCAGAAAGGCAGCCAGGCGAACAGTCGCCACTGAAAACAGCAACAAGAATGCCCACCGGTACGCCAAAAACGGAAGCTCCCCATAGGAACAAAAAAGGTCCCGGGGAGCCCCCCTGCGCCGGGCAGGACAGAACGGGGTCAGCCGATGTAAAGGGACACCAATGCGTCCGCAAACAGACAAGGCAAGGGGAACTCCAACACTAACAGGGCACAAGGACAAGCAGAGTTTACATCATGTTTAAAAGCTAGATATGACAAGTGAACAAAAAAGTAAATATTAAATATTACCAAGAGGTAATTATGACATGATAATGCACATAGAGAATAGAGACAGAAATGGACATATATATCGAGAAGACATATCCTAATCAAAGGAGGCTAGAGATCCTTCTCACAGCCTCCTGATGTAAAACCCTCTAAGAATGGCCTATAACTAAGTTGCTCATTTAAGCCTGGGGGCGAGGTGGCAACAAGGTCCGCAATCCAGTGGGCTTCCCGCTGTAGGAGGACCTTGTTCCAATCCCTGCCCCTCGGGTTAGGGTGGATTCTGTCCAGGATCAAAAATTGAATTCCCGGGAAGATCCCATGGTGTTCATTGATGACATGCCTTCCCAAAGGGAGGTCTGGGTTAGCTTTTTTCATAGAAGTGACGTGCCTAGAGGCCCGCAGGGAGAACTTCAATTTGGTCTTGCCAACGTAGAATCTTTGGCATTGGCAAGTAAGGAGGTACACTACCCCCTCAGTCTTACAGTTAAAATAATGATGTATATAGTCGTCCATTAGGGAGAATGATGTTTTGACTTGTATTCATATATCTGCATATATGGCAGCCCCCACATGTGAATGTCCCAAATCTTTTACATGGATCGTTCTGAAATTCGCCTACGAATTCACTGTGGACTAATTGGTCTCTTAATGAGCTAGTGCGTTGGTATGTAATAGAAGGTCGTGCAAATAGATGTGGGCGTAAGGTCGGGTCAGCATATAGTATATGCCAAAATCTATTAAGAATTGATTTGATCGATTCATGTTGATTGCTGAACCTCATAATCATCCTGACTGGGGCACAGTTGTCAGATTTCCTTCGATGGCTAAAGAGTATTTCGCGTCTGGTATGTCTATTGGCTCTCTTGAATGCTTTTTTCAGGATGGAATGCGAGTATCCCCTGAGGAGAAGTCTGTCTCTCAGGGCGGATGCTTCACGTAGAAATGATTCTTGATCGGAGCAATTCCGCTTCAGCCTGAGATAGTGGCTGTAGGGGATTGCCCGGAGAAGGGGCTGGGGGTGGGCGCTGGAGGCAATATGGTATTGCCTGCTGTGGGTTTGCGAAAGAGACCACTTGATAGGCTACCATCCTCGTTTTTAGTAATGACGGTGTCCAAAAAAGTGACACTGGTCTCACTATGAGTAAAAGTGAACTTTAAATTTGAAGTATTCTGCTGCATGCAATTGATGCATTCCTCCAGCTCCCTCTCTGAGCCCTCCCACAACATCAGAATGTCATCAATATATCGGAACCAAGCCGCTACATGTTGTGTATGGGATCGAGTGGACTCGTTAGACAAAAAAGACTTCTCCCACTCCCCCAGGTACAGATTGGCGTACGATGGGGCACAGGACGTCCTGTACCTGGAGGAAGTGGGAGCCATCGAAAGAAAAGACGTTGTGATGGAGAATGAACTCCAATGCCATGATAATAAATTCACATAGTTTTTTGTCATCTCTGTGCGTTTGCGCAATAACACGTCTGATTACAGCCAAGCCTAACTGGTGGGGGATGGAACTGTATAAAGCTTCTATGTCGATAGCCACCAACAAAGCCCGCCGCGAGACATGAAGACCCTCTAGACTTTGTAAGAGATGGATGGTATCACGTACAAAGGAGGGTAAATTCTCAACAAAGGGTTTGAGGTATGTATCGACATAGAAGCTGAGATGTTCAGTGAGGGCTCCATTGCCCGATACGATTGGTCTCCCTGGTGGGACCAATGCATTTTTATGAACCTTGGGTAGGCAATAAAAAGTTGGGGTCCTGGGATACTTGATGCACAAGAATTCCCAGGTGTCCTGATCTATAATGCCTCGAGAAAAAGCTCAGTCCACAAGGGCGTAAAACTGAGTTTCAAATCTGGCAATGCTTGCTCTAGGAATGGGTTTATACCAATCTCGGTTTGCCAAAACTTTTTTACACATTGCTCTATATTGCTCGTTGGACATAATGACAATGTTGCCCCCCTTATCGGAGGGCTTGATCGTCATGATAAGGTCAGGGATTTAATTTAGAGTTCTCACTTAATATAATGCCTACGTGTAATCTGTTATGAATGTAACTTTTTGGCTGTTGAACTCAATTGAAGCTGCTTTTGTTTTCTTGTAACTGTATTGCCATGGTGTTGAAGCTTGTGTTCGTAGCCCAGGTGACTCCTGTTGTTGTTTACCCTTGCCCTTTGTGGGGGGGCTGTGCTGATGCTATTGTTTGTATAATTGCCTATAAAAGGCCTTTGAAAGAAGTAAAGAGCAGCAGTCCATTATGCTCAGAACTTTGATACAGACATACCTGACTCTGTGTCTTAATTCCTATATGAAGCAATAATTAGACAAAGCAATATAAACTATAAGCAACTTATTTAAAAGTTGAACCTAACATTTTGGCGCCCGAACGAGGGACTCACCGATGATACTACAAGAGGTGGACGAACGCGGCTGACGGAACAAAAAGGAATAGGCATTCCGGGAACCACAGATCAAAAAACCTGGCCAGGTAAGAAAAAGCTTTATTTTTCTTATATTCTGTGCTCCCCTGATTTGTGCCTATCCGTTCTGTCAGTTACGGTTCTCCTGGTTTTAAAACACCAGCCTCTGTAGTGGTGAGTCTAGAATTACTGCATATTTTAGTTTATATTGCTGGAATTATTTGTTTGTTTTTGTTATCTGTGTCTGTCTTGTCTGTCTTGTTGAGAAAGTGAATGAGCCTTGTCAAGGATGGTATGAGTTAGAAGGGGATTGCCGAACTAAGCAACGGAATGCGCCTTACCTCACATGATTGGGAACTTGAGGGCTTGTGAGCTTGGGGGTCTGACGCTTATGCTTAACCTCACATCTAACTCATAAACCATAGACGGGTTGAGAGTATAAGCCCTGTCTGCTCCATAAAGCAGGGATAAGAGTGTATGAGAGGGATTCCCAGATACGGGGAGGGAATAAGATCTCCAAAAGTCCGGAGATCTAGTCGGATACCTGGCCACTTAAAGGAATGCTTGTATATGTTGTAGCCGCATTTTTGTATATGTTGTAGCCGCATTCTGGTTTGTTATTGGGCTAGCATATAAAGTAATTATTTGTTATTGGGCTAGCATATAAAGTAATTCGATTTCAGAAATCTCATTCCGGAAGAGGTTTCTAGTATTCTAGCACCCTAGGAGGAAGGCAACGAGGAACTAGTGTAACTTAGCTGGTTTGTTATTGGGCTAGCATATAAAGTAATTATTCATTCTTGTATATGTTGTAGCCGCATTATATTGTACACTAAGTGTCCCACACGCTACCTAGGCAGGACTGTTAGAATGGGCCAGAGGAACACAAAACCCCGTCAGGGAATTGTGGCGCACTATACGGTGCCACAGATAATTAAGAACATTTATGGGAAAACCGAAGCACAGGACTTAAAGGATGTCCTTCGTAAATTTAAGGTGAAAGGAGCAGCGGGCTTAGACCCGGATGTATGGAGTGAAATAAAAAGGGACAGACAAGGAGAGGTGTTAGAGAAGCAATGGATGCGTCAGGTTCAATGCTTAATTAAGGTCTCAAATAGAGCGAAAGAAGAGGGGTGGAAATATAATCCAGATTGTGATGGTTGGGATATGAAAGATAGAAGAACAAAAAATGTCGAGGCTCCCAGCTCAGCCATCCCACCCCCATACACTGACGTAGAACGCAAACCACACAAGATATATCCGGTACTTGAGGGGAGAGGATGGGTTTGTCAGGATTGTGGAGCACAAAACCCAGAATGGGCAGTAGAATGTGTGCATTGTGGGGCACAAAAACCTCATCCAGAAACTGTAGCTCCCGTACGCACTGATACACGCATTGTTCAGGTAAACAATCCAGAATTTGGACAAGCAGCCCATCCAAATGCCCCACCTACTGTCACTCGTAGAATGCAAATAAGGACTTGGGCACCATGGTCGGCAGACACCCTTATGGCATTAATACAGAGCGCCCCAGACCCGGTAGCAAAGCCAGCTGCTTTTTGTAGATTTGTGACACAGTTAATGAATACACATGAAGCGACCTGGCAGGATGGGGAGGATCTATGCAGACACAAAATGACTCTGACCCTGTTTAACCAGTTTATGACAGAAATAGGTCCACACAGACCTGCAGGACAAGTTGATGGGGAGGGCAACCTGGAGGCAGGACATGTCAGACATATAGACTCAAGGGCCCCTTTTATTGCTAGATTAGAAGCTTTTTGTCAGGCAAAACAACAGGAGAGGGGGTCCATATCACCCATGAAGCAAATGCCAGGACAGACTGTATTGGAATTTTACTTATCTATGGAAAGTATGATGGCAGATGAGGGATTGGACTTGGCCCTGCCAGTCACAATCCGAGCCTTCAATAGACAATTTATGGAGGGATTAATTCCACAGATAAGTGAGAGACTGAAAGCCTGCACACCAGAGTGGAGGGCAACTAGAGATAGAGGGACGTTGTTACAAAAAGCGCAAGGCATAGAGGCGGACTTAGCAGAAACCAAAGGGAGGAAATCTCATGCTATCAACGCACTCGGGGGTCCCCAAGAGCAAGGTAGAGGTTCCTTTCGCAAACCCCTTACCTGTCACTACTGTAACAAGATTGGTCACATCAGACGCAACTGTAGGAAAAGAATAAGGGATGAAGGAGAGGAAGGTGTTGATTCTCCAGTTAATCAGAGAAGGAACCAGCCCAGGGACAACAAAAATAGTCATATCAGGCAGCAGGGAGATGGTCCACGAGCATGACTCACCCCGGTTTTAGAAAAATCCAAAACAACAATGCTTAAGACAAATATAACGGTTGGTAATAAGAAAATCTCTTGTTTAGTCGATACAGGAGCTTCACGCTCGTTACTTTCTGACTCTGAACTACTCCCTGGCCAAAAATCACCTGACACTTTACTAATAACTGGATATGATGGCATTTTAGCCGACGCCCCGCTTACAAAACCTCTGAAAGTTAAAGTAGGAAACCACATGTTCCTTTCACGCTTTCTGGTATCCAGAGGAGCCCCCACTAATTTGTTAGGAGCTGACATTTTGCAGAAAATAGGAGCTAACATTACCTATCACCCAGATGGCACTGTCACCTTAGCTATAGGGGATAATCAAGAACACATGGAGATGTGTAACCTGATACAATACCTAGAGGAGGAATCGGAATTGTCCGGCCCACCTCCTTCAGACTTAGATCAGATTTTGTCGTCCCTTCCAGGAGAACTATGGGAGAAACATCCAGCTGATGTTGGACTTTTGCCCATACCTCCGGTTACCCTACAGCTGATTCCAGGAACAGTGCTTCCCCAACAAAAGCAGTATCCACTTAGTGCACCTCAAGAGGCGGCCATAGAAATGCAGGTCCAATCCTTCTTAAAAAGTGGAGTTCTAAAAGAGGTAAAATCACCGGCAAACACTCCCTTGTACCCGGTTAAAAAGAAATCAGTAGCCGGTAGTCCAGTTAAGTATAGAATGGTCCAAGACCTTAGAGCGGTCAACAAAATACTAGCCCCGATGACACCTTTAGTACCCAATCCACATACATTACTGTCACAAATACCATCAACCAGTATGTACTTTACGGTTATAGATTTAGCGAATGCTTTCTTTTCCGTCCCGCTTGCTGAAGAATGCCAACTTTGGTTCGCATTTTCAATCAAAAATCGGCAACTAACCTGGACACTCCTACCTCAGGGTATGGCGCATTCACCTACCTTGTATTCGCAAGCATTGCAAACGGTGTTGGGAGAATGGGTACCACCAGATTCCTGTGTATTGTTACAATATGTGGATGATTTATTGTTATGCTGCCCTGACAAGGAAACTTGTTTGGCCACCACCCTTAATTTGTTGCGATTTTTGGCAGAAAAAGGTTGCAAGGTTAATAAGAAAAAGTTACAAGTGTGTCAGGAAAAAGTTATCTTTTTGGGACATTGTATATCACAGGGTACGAGACATCTCACTGAGGAGAGGGTTCAAGTGATAAAGGTAATGTTACCCCCACGGAATTTCAAACAATTGCGTATGTTTTTAGGTATCGTGTCATATTGTAGACAGTGGATACCACATGCTAGCGCTTTGATGCAGCCATTATACGATTGTTTGAAACTTGTACCGTATATGCTTACAGAAGTAGCTTATGAATCGTTTGTCACTTTGAAAAAGTTGTTGATTTCTGCCCCGGCTATTGGTATACCAGATTACACCAAGATATTTAATCTGTACATTGCTGAGATCACTGGACATGCCACAGGTGTTCTGACACAGGCACATGTAAAACAAAGACCAATCGCTTACTTTTCAGCAGCATTAGATCCAGTATCTAGAGGTTCACCGTCCTGTGTACGGGCAGTAGCTGCAGTGTCAATTATCATAGATAAGTCATCAGAGATTGTTCTAGACAATCCAGTTGTAGTGCACACCACACATGACATACATGCAATCTTGTCTCAGGTACAGCCCCAACACATTTCAATGGCTAGGCAATTAAGATTACAGTGTACTTTACTCTTACCTCCAAATGTTACTTTTCAGCGCTGTACAATCTTAAATTTGGCCACCTTTTTGCCTCTTCAGTCACCAGATTTGGCAAGGGGGAATGATAGTGCTAATAGTACTAGTGAGAAAGGAAATGAGGTACCTAACACTCTTTTGTTTAAAGAAGTAGATGAACACGATTGTTTTCAGCTCATGGAACAGGAGACAATGGGATTTCCACATGTTACAGATACACCAATTTTAAACGCTGAGCACACTTTGTACATAGATGGCAGTAGGTTTGCTGATGACAAGGGTAAATATCACACAGGTTATGCCGTAGTGACTGATACACAGGTGATTGACGCACAGCCCTTACCAGCCTACATGTCAGCACAAGAAGCAGGATTAAAAGCTTTAGAACAAGCCCTAGAATACTTAAAAGGACGAGAAGGGAATATTTACACTGACTCCGCTTACGCTTATGGTGTAGCGCATGATTATGGCCACATATGGAGGGCTAGAGGTTATCTGACAGCAGCAGGTACACCTGTAAAACATGGTGAAGGGATTAAGAGAGTCCTGAACAATCTTCAAAAGGTTAAACGAGTGGCCATCATGAAGATAGCGGCACACACGAGCGCAAAAACAATTGAGGCAAAAGGAAATGCATTTACAGATTTGACTGCAAAACAGGCAGCTCTAGGGGAAGGAAGCCCTGAGACCTTAGCAGCGGTAGAGGTGAGTATCCCAGAACCAACATGGCAGCAGCTGAGTAAATTACAGGAGCAAGCAGGGGAGAGCGAGAAAGATAAGTGGGTCAGAATGGGAGCAGCACCAGACCTTGACAATGTATGGAGGGAAGGGGGCAAAATATGCCTACCTGCCTCTCTGTACCCAGCAATGGCAGCGGCAGTTCACCTACCCACACATGTCAGTTCCAATTCCATGTATAGGATTGTGAACCAAGGATGGCTCGCCCCCGGATTCAGTAGCACTGCAAGAAACTACTGTGCAGCCTGCCAAATCTGTCTCCTGAATAACCCAGGACAGAGAGTAAAAACCCCACGAAAACACCAGGTCCGGGCCCAATACCCCTTCCAGAGACTGCAAATTGACTACATACAAATGCCCAAGAGCGGCCCCTTTGAGTTTGTCCTCGTGTGTATCGATTTATTCTCAGGTTGGCCCGAAAGTTATCCAGTAAAATCGGCTACAGCTAAAGCCACAGCTAAGAAACTGATCACTGAGTTAATACCTAGGTTTGGTCTTCCTGAAACCATAGAATCAGATAGGGGGACACACTTTACAGGAGAAATCATGCAGAATGTGATGACCATGTTAGGGGTTCAACAAAGTTTTCACACCCCTTACCACCCACAGAGTTCAGGATCAGTGGAGAGAGTAAATGGGACAATAAAGTTAAAAATACAAAAAGCCATGCAAGAGTTAAACAAGCCTTGGCCAGAATGCCTGCCTCTGGCTTTGTTCTCTATAAGGTACACTCCAACAGGAAAAACAGGATTGTCCCCATATGAGATACTTTTTGGTAGTGCACCTAGATTAGGTCTATACTTTCCACAGAGTATGCAATTGCAATGTGATAGTTTGACTGCATATGTAATACAATTACAACAACGTCTAACTAAGATCCACAAAAGTGTGTATTCTTCTCTTCCAGACCCTAATTCAATAGCAGGTACACATACACTGCTACCAGGAGATTATGTATATGTAAAGAAACACACCAGAAAGACATTGGAGCCAAGGTTTGAAGGTCCTTATCAAGTGCTTCTGACCACAGCCACTTCAGTAAAGCTGGAAGGAAAACCTACCTGGATACACGCATCACACTGCAAGAAACAACCCGAGAAAACAACATGATGAAATATCTACTTACATATTTTCTGTTGAAAATTGTTGTTTTACAAATATATGCATGGACTCCTGGTATTAATGTACTTGAGGTAGAAGAAACAATGACTTTTGAATGGAGTATAGATGATCCTAAAGTAGCAAATGTTTCAGGATATGAGATAAATAAGGATTATACTGTGGGTAATTATACTGTTAAAGGACATAGGCAACCGTTTCATGTAGATGTAGGTGCCATAAAATATCCCTTTCACAGACGTGGAAACAAGCCCGGGAACGGGTGATAGGACAAATGTACCAAATATTAGTCCATAAAGCAGGGGGAGAAAATATATCAGAAGGGATGTTTAATCTGACAGGTATTACTGTTAATCAATCCAGTACTTTCCTCTGTGCCTCTTGGTGGAGGGAAGAGAGAAATGATGGGTGGTATTGGAGTGCAGATGCCTATGGATTTCACATACAAATGGAGGAAGAAGTAACGCCAATAATTGAATCTTCCATATAAACACCCGTACCAAACACTTGCATAAATGTATCAACATCACAACAGAAAACAAAAATAAAATTCAATATCACCTTTCCCTCTATACCGGAGTGTAGGTATAAACGAGAATGGTACGACACACTATTGGGACTGACAGGTACAGGGATGGGAATTTTAAACTCGGTCGAGATAGAAGAAATGAACAACAGATGGAAGCATGCAGGGGGACACATAGCTGACAGCTTGACTATCACAAGCAAATGGTTACCCACCACTTTTGAAACCCAACTGCAAGAAATACCCCTATTACAATTTTTGGGAGGGTTAATAAATCACACTATAGGAGCAGAGCTCCAGCTGTGGAATCAAAGTCAACAGTTTGTAAATTTCACACAGTGCTCTTTTAACCTCTTATCCTATTATATACAAATAAATAGGGCCAGGACTGAACTACAGTTGGGAAATTATCATACCTGGATGAAATATTTTAAGGGTCTAACTGACGATGGTGTATGGTTCCAAGTAAAAGGGGATAAGATAGAATGTGAGGAGAAATGGTGTGTAGGAAGGTTCGAAGCATATCGGGTAGCAGATGTTATGGAAATGTGTAAAATAGTGGTCATGCCACTAGTAATTAAAGACGAGTTTTGGTATCCAGAAATATATGGGAAATATGTAGATAAAGGAAACAGAACCCATGATTTAACTCTATGTGAAGGAACCAATAAGGGAATGGTATGTGGCAGAAGTTCCCCAGTATATGAACCTTGCTTGTTAAAATACCAAACTAGCATATGCAAAATGCAAAGAACACCGATAAATGTGAACAATAGATTCATAGAAATAGGACCCCAGCATATTTGTATCATTACTAATGACAACCGCACCATGTTAGCGTTAAATAGATCGGCGCCGTTTGCGGGATGTATAAAAAAGATTAAAATATTACAATGAGGTAACGACACCTATCTTTTTGAACCAGACGCCGATAAGGTATTCTCTTCAGTTTATGAAGTACATAATCTCACTGACACTACACCCTTTATAATTTCTTTAGACCCACTAAAACAGGTTTTGGAACAATCAGAGTTGTTAAGACAACACATAGAAACACTAGAACATACCCTACAGAATAACCTTGTATCCGCAATAATTGACAAAGGTAGACTAGTACATCTTTCCTCACAGATACAACAGGATACTGCACCACATTGGTGGGATATATTTAGTGGAATGTCTTCTACAGCAATCAATACCTTTCACTGGTTGTTAAGTCCAATGGTAATTATTATTCTAATATTAATATCACTTACAATCACGAATATATGTGTATACAGGAAAATAAATAGGAAAATTAGGAGAATAGACAGGGCATACCGATAAATGTGTATTGACATCACCCTACTCCTATAAAACTCCTCTTCTTGAATTTTAAGATGTTGGTAATGCCTAGGGGGATGGGTTCTACCCCTCTGACAACTCGCGGTCAGGGAAAGGACTCTGGGGAAAAACTGACTAGAACTTATTCATGAGGACCCAGGGGGAAGGAGAGGATGATGTCAAAGGGGGAAATTGATAAGGTCAGGGATTTAATTTAGAGTTCTCACTTAATATAATGCCTATGTGTAATCTGTTATGAATGTAACTTTTTGGCTGTTGAACTCAATTGAAGCTGCTTTTGTTTTCTTGTAACTGTATTGCCATGGTGTTGAAGCTTGTGTTCGTAGCCCAGGTGACTCCTGTTGTTGTTTACCCTTGCCCTTTGTGGGGGGGCTGTGCTGATGCTATTGTTTGTATAATTGCCTATAAAAGGCCTTTGAAAGAAGTAAAGAGCAGCAGTCCATTATGCTCAGAACTTTGATACAGACATACCTGACTCTGTGTCTTAATTCCTATATGAAGCAATAATTAGACAAAGCAATATAAACTATAAGCAACTTATTTAAAAGTTGAACCTAACTGTCAAAGAGTGGCATTTTTTTTAATTTTCAAGCGCAAGTCGCTCAGGAGAGGACAAATTATCAACCTTTTTTTGTATTTTTAATTTCCTAATCTCAGCTGTCACCGAAGAGACGAAGGTCGTCAAATTCGGGGTGGAGCTGACAGGGGGAAATTTATCTGACTTATTTTTCAGCTTTTTAGACCGAGGGGGAGGTGCTTCGACGGTTAGTTGTTCCTGGAGCAATGACTCTATGTCAATAGAATCGATAAGATCTGTTGGATCCTGTTCGTCAAGTAGTGACAACAGTACGTCCAAATCCTTTTCCTGCTGGGTGGTCGGTAGATCGAGTTTGTCTTTATTTTTGGAGTACATACTTTTAAGCAGCAATTTTCTCGCAAACAAATTCAAGTCTTTGATGGCCTCAAAAGTATCGAGGTTGGAGTTTGGGCAGAAGCTTAGCCCTTTAGATAGTAATGTCCTCTCTTCTACGGAGAGGTAATAACTAGACAAATTAATGATATTCATGTCTTGTGTGTTAGTTGTTTTAACCAGTCCGGTCTCTATGTTTTGGGGAGAGGGGTGGAGCCCTGTGGAAAAAACCTACTTCTACTAGCCTCGTCATTAGAGGCCAAACCCAAACCCAGGCTCGATTGGAAAGGTTGTCCATTGGTGTGTTGAGATAGCAAAGAGTTATCACCCACAGTACCAGGAGAGTTAGTAGAAATATCACCACGTGTATTATAGTTACCAGAAGTTCCAAGGACAGATTGAGTGGTAGAAGAAGGATGATCTGTGATTAGTTTTTTCTGCGTGTTCGAATCTCCGCCAGACAAGGCGCATTTGGCTTTCTTCTGTCTATTTCTGTTGCGGTTCCGAGAAGAAGAAGAAACAGAGACAAAAGAATTAATAGAGGAGTCTGACCCCCTTTCTATAGTAGCTTTAGTTAAACCTCTATTTTTGGGATTGGGTGTATAGTTATTTTGGAGCCATTTATAGGCTTTTCCATCTTGGAATGACATTTTGTCACGCCAAAATTTTTTGTCTTTCTTTCTCAAAATTTCAATGGTTACTTGGTCTAGGTGGGGCTTAATCCTCTCCTCATGTTCCTTCAAAGCAGGAAGGCTTTTGAATGTTTGTAATTTCATGTATACTAGATCTATCTCCTTCTCAAGTCCCAAAATCCGACTTCTATACCCTTCAATGAGCATTTTCATCATGTTATGTGTACATGTCTGCAGGTTATCCTCCCATCTCTTTTTAAATTCTGAACTAACCTGGTCAATCAGGGGAAAAATTTGAATACGGAGTCCGTATGGATTGATGTCCTCTCTAATGTATTTCTCAAAATTCTCTATATGCCAAAAAAAGGAAGCTTTTTTCTCAACTAGTCTACCCAGCTGGCTGCATAGGGAGGACAGCTCAGACTGAACCGCCTCTCCCTCACAATGGCTCTTGGAATAGTCTGCCATAAGGGCTACCCAGTTGTGGCCCTGAAACATGCTGGCTAGGTGTGTCTCAATGATGTGCAAATACAAACGAAAATAATATATAACACTTGACAAAGAGCAAACGTCGTAGAATATAACTGTATATACACTAAAACAGGTAGATATGATGTGGTTGGATAGGCAAACGGGGGTAAGTGGGTATTTGCTACCCTGAAATCGAGATACCAAAAAGGAGGAGAACTGCCATCCAACTAGATCATATATGTTGCCAACATCCCCAAGGTCAAATTATATAAACAATTACCCCCAACAAGGGATTTATGGGACTTTAACGGCAACCACGTAGTATAAAATATAATTTTATTAGGTAGAAAACAATATTTATATAAAAAACATTGAAGTAATCAAAATTGCATAACACAAAAATATCACAGATAACGAATAAAAAGCTAAGCAAGCTGTACTGATATGTAGGAATTGAGGCTATGTTCTATAGTCTTCCATGAGGTTTTACGCGTTTCGGAACTGAACAAGCTGTCCCTTCATCAGAGACAATTCGTGGAACATAATCCTATTGTATAATCCTATTGTGGACCTGGTTGCCACCTCGCCCCCCGGCTTAAATGAGCAACTTAGTTATAGGCCATTCTTAGAGGGTTTTAAATCAGGAGGCTGTGAGAAGGATCTCTAGCCTCCTTTGATTAGGATATGTCTTCTCGATATATATGTCCATTTCTGTCTCTATTCTCTATGTGCATTATCATGTCACAATGACCTCTTGGTAATATTTAATATTTACTTTTTTGTTCACTTGTCATATCTGGCTTTTAAACATGATGTAAACTCTGCTTGTCCTTGTGCCCTGTTAGTGTTGGAGTTCCCCTTGCCTTGTCTGTTTGCAGACGCATTGGTGTCCCTTTACATCGGCTGACCCCGTTCTGTCCCGCCCGGCGCAGGGGGGCTCCCCGAGACCTTTTTTGTTCCTATGGGGAGCTTCCGTTTTTGGCGTACCGGTGGGCATTCTTGTTGATGTTTTCAGTGGCGACTGTTCGCCTGGCTGCCTTTCTGCGTCGGTGGGCCGTCTTTGCATGACCCCCCTCTCAGGTTTTTCTCTGTGGGGTGGGCCGTGCAGCGGTGGCTCGGGATTCCCCCCCTTCTTGGGTGGCACCCGCAACACCCTTTCCTCTTTTCCCGGTGGGATGTATGTAGGAATTTTTTTTGTTATTAAATTAATCATCCTGGTTGGTCCCCTTTATCCATATAGGATCGTGGAGGATCAGTTTAAGTTGTTTATAAAAACCCCCTACTACAAGCTTGTGTTCCATTGCCTTGTCAATGCTCTGCCTCACGGCTTTGTTTATCTGTTACTAGGAGACTATCAGTGACGCCTAGCCGCCCTCCACGCTTTGGTGGCGGAACCACCTGTCAGATGGGTTTATCTTGCTTGATGGGAGATGTGTGTGAGTACGCTGCAGTGGGCGTGGTGCCGCTGTTCCTTCTGTTGATTGACGTGATGACGCCGTATGTTTAATATGGCGCCACGTCCGATGCCGCCCCCTTCAAGCTCTTTAAAACACCGCGCCGACTGGAGCGATTCTGTCATTGCCCCGCACGGTGATGGACGGTCCGGACGGCTTTGCACAAGTGTCTTCTGCTTGGTAGGAAGAAGCTCTGCACCTGTATGTAAGTGCTCCCCGTGCTGCTTTGTATATATATTTCCCTCTCTTTAAGCATATTGATGGATGGTGGTTTACACAGCATTGCCTTCTGTCATTTACAGACCTTGATGGTATGAAAAACCATTTAATCAGTTACTACCCCTACATCCCATATATGCTTGTTTTTTTCTTCTTTCCTGCTTCCCACCTAGATCCACTAATTTAGACCTGTAGACACCCAGGTATGATATTAGTAATTTATTTAATTTATTTATCTTTATTGTACCATGATTGTTAAACCGATTAGCTGACACAGATACTTTTAAAGTACATATATATATTTCATCACTTTTTAGATATCCATTTGGTTACTGCGCTTTGACTTAGTTTCCTTCTGAACGGGCTGCGTTGTCTGGTGTCCTTTTTTGTGGGGTGGATCAGTGTGGATAGAGTGGGGCCAGCCACACACCCCGGTTCCTCTGCTTTTGGACCCGTGGGTGACATTTTCGCCGCTGCGGCTTTGGCAATGAGTGCTCCAACACTGTTATGCTTGGGTAGGTTGTTTCCTTTGTTTGTGTTTACATTGACCCAATGCTCTATGTGTAATACTAAGCAAATGTCATTTTTGTGTTTTTTTGTTCTGTTTTTGTACTTATTATCTTTTTCAATTTGTATTCTATTATACAATAGGATTATGTTCCACAAATTGTCTCTGACGAAGGGACAGCTTGTTCAGTCCCGAAACACGTAAGACCTCGTGGAAGACTATAGAACATAGCCTCAATTCCTACATATCAGTACAGCTTGCTTAGCTTTTTATTCATTATCTGTGATATTTTTGTGTTATGCAATTTTGATTACTTCAATGTTTTTTATATAAATATTGTTTTCTACCTAATAAAATTATATTTTATACTATGTGGTTGCCGTTAAAGTCCCATAAATCCCTTGTTGGGGGTAATTGTTTATATAATTTGACCTTGGGGATGTTGGCAACATATATGATCTAGTTGGATGGCAGTTCTCCTCCTTTTTGGTAATCATCCTGTACAAAGGATGTAAAACACCTAATGTACTGTTCGAGAGTTTGGTTGCTCCTCTCTGTCTGCCCGTTAGTTTGAGGGTGATAGGCAGAGGACATGGCCAACTCAATCTTTAGGATCTCACACAGGGCCCTCCAGAAGCATGAGGTGAACTGCACCCCCCTGTCAGATACTATGTTTGCAGGAATTTTGTGTAGTCTGACAATTTCTTTAATAAATATATGGGCAGTTTCAATAGCAGATGGGGTCCCCTTTAAGGGTAGGAAATAGTCCATTTTGGATAGGCGGTCCATGACCACAAAAATAGCTGAACACCCCTCAGAACATGGAAGCTCAACTATAAAGTCCATGGTAATCATTTTCCAGGGTCTATCGGGTACAGGTAGGGGTTTTAGCAGTCCCCAGGCTCAGTTTCTTGTCGTCTTGTTCTGGATGCAAACAGGGCAAGAGCTGACATACTTCTCACAGAACTCCTTCAGGTTGGGCCACCAGAATTTGCGTCGCACGAGTTCAAGTGCCAGCGGGTGGTTGTGGAGTAGGGTTAGTACTTTGACTCGGATGTCTTCTGAGACGAAGATTTGGCTGCCCTTCCAAAATAGACCATCTCTGGGTGTTAGGGTAATTCCCAGAGGTCTTGACAAGTCCGAGGATTCTTCCTTGATCTGGGAGAGAAGATCTGTCTGCAGGAGTAAAAAGTTGCTTGCAGGCAGGATGGTTTTAGGGACAGATAAGTCTTTCGGGTTGTCAAATATGCGTGACAGCGCGTCTGGTTTAATGTTCTTTGCCCCTGGCCGGCAAGTAATATGGAAACAGAAGCGGGAGAAGAATAGGGCCCAACGGGCCTGTCGAGGTTTTAGCTGCTTAGCAGCTCTTAGGTACTTTAAGTTTTTGTGGTCGGTGTATATTAATACCGGGTGAACAGTGCCCTCCAACCAGTGGCGTGTCTAGGGTATGGCAGCCATGGCAAGTGCCATGGGCGCCATATGAAAGGGGTGCTGGTGAGTGGCTGGGCAGCAAGGCCCAAGGTCTCTTCTTCCCTTCAGGCTCCCGAGCATAGGCAGGATTTCCTTTTCATCACCTTTGCTAAAGGACAATGGCAGCGCTCCGAGTGGGACTATTTCTCATTTGACTGTGTTACTCCTGTGTTTGCAGTCACTGGTCGCGGAGTAAGCAGGCAGATGGCTGCATTTCCTGATGCTACCTCTATAGTTCCGGCTACAGCCTCCCTGACAGCTGAATATCACTCTGCCGCCTGCTGTCAGGGATGCTGTAGCCAGGACTATAGCGTTGGCATCTGGGCCGGTGTATTTCTTGACAAGACACGTGGACTGTGGAGTGGACTCAGTCAGGAGATGTCTCTGGCAGACCTTCTGGCTCAGGGTCCTATCAGTGTAAAAGCAAAGCCCAGCCACATGCATTGCAGGAGGGACGGCTGTACTGCCAGTGCCTTATGTAGAGACTGATCCTCTTGATGAAGCTGCAGGCAATATTTTCATGCACTCCCCTCTCCCTGCAGGCCATGGTTCCTGTGTAATCTAAATCATATTTTTTTGGGCCCCATGAGATCGATCACAGGGGCCCAGGAGGCTGTAGAATGGAGGGATTATTTTTTCTAATTCGGCTTTCTGGAATATCAACTCCTCCCCCTTGTATGCAGTTAATAGCAATAAAGTTCCAGCTGGGTGGAGAGATATCAAAATACCACTTCACTGCCTGACTCCTCCAGTAAATAAGTTTGAGAAGACAGCGGGCTCGGCCTGAAGGGAAATCAGCAGCAGTGGCTGTCTTCATCATCAGTGCATTGTCTGTGTGAACACACAGAAAGTAACAGCACAGCAGCACGCTATATTTCTACTGAGTGAAGGAACTGTAGTGGGAACCATGAAGACTTCAGAGGATTATTTTTCTCTCAAAAGGTACACTCACAGTCAAGACAGCACACACAAGCCCCCTTCACCCATGCCCTGGCTTGTTGCCCATGACTGAATTATACACAGCTAAATGTGATCATCTTCATTGATCATGTTGATCAAATTTGGCTGCTATTTATTTCAATTATTATTATCATGATAGTCACACAGTACAGGTGCTTTAAGACACATCACCTGTACTGTGTGTGTAATTATCATAGTAATGATGATGGGACAGTGAAATGCATCCTTGGGACTCATTTAGGGCTCATTCACACAAGGCACAGACATCCATCTCCCATGCACAGACTTTTACTGGCACAGTTTTGTGTGCATCCTGATGCCAGTGTCCCATTAATTTATTTTGGGGCACATGGCTGCATGGAGACAGGCACTGTGTCCCAATATGTCTTGGGAGTGCATGTCCTAATAAAAATGGAACAGCATGAGGATGTACACAACATTGTGCCGGTAAAAGTCTCTGCATGAGACATGGGTTCCTGTGCCTTATGTGAATGTGCCCTCACACTTGTGTTTGGGAGAGGGGTAAAAACGTCATGTGTGTCTTTTTTACTGTCCCCAACCACTTCCCCTTATTTTGCACATCAGCCGAGGGTGGATAATATATGCTGTGGCCATGAAGCGTTTTGCACAGCAAAAATGATCCCTGCTGCATTCAGCCACAGCCCTCCCCCATTCTCCTAGGCTCTCCCATTCCATCTGGTCAGATTGGCAGCGCACAAAGAAGGAGGAACATCAGTTTCTCCCTCTGCTCTGTGAAAACTGAGGCCATAAGTTATGAAGATTTCATCACTTCCAGTATCAGTTCTGCATTTACCTGGCTGGTACCAGCTAAGAAAGCAGCCAATATGCCTTGGAGGGCAGAGGAGGGATCAGGGGTCTAATAAACCCCAGATCTCTGCATAAAAAGGATATGTCACTACCCAAGGTATCACAAGGGATGATAAATATCACTTGAAGACAGCTGAATTATTTTTTGAGGTGTCCTCGTATATTAGTGCAGTCATCATTCTCAATCACACTGTGTGTGTGGGGGGCACTGGGGAGCATCAGAGAAATAAGAGCACAGCCTACTATGCTGGAGTTTGTAGTCCCATGGAGGTGGGGAAATGCTCACACATACTGGGGGGGGCTGGTCATATAAAGTAAAAGGCTCTGTGCTGTTACAGGGCTGCCATGGCTGACCTGACCCCTGTCTAGAAATAGTGTCTGGCACACTGCTTTAAGGAGGAACTCTGCAAACTCTGGGGTAAAGGGGAACGCTGATGTAAGCGGGATCTCTGAACTCTGTGATAACCAGAGACCCCCTCACATCAGAGGCCCCGCTACATCCCAGTCCACAGAGATCTGCTTTGTGTCAGAGTCCCCCCCCCCCCTTACAGTGTATATAAAGATGACACCAGAGTCCACAGCATTCTTTAGATCAGATTTCCCAGTGTGAAGGGGAACTCTGTGGATTTCGATGTAAGGGGGGGGCTCTCTGGCAACTCTAAGGGGGGAACTATATATAAGATGTAACGCTATTGACTCTGGTGTAAGGGGTAATTCAAGAGCTTGACTTGTAGTTTTGTTTGCTGTTTTTTTTTGTTAAGGTTATCTGAAAGATGGGTTTTAAATGTTTTGACAGGGGAGCAGTTTCAGTGCTTGCCATAGGCGCCATTTTCACTAGATACGCCTCTGCCTCCAACAGGTACCTCCACTCTTCAAAAGGCTGCTATAATAGCAAGCAATTCCCGATCACCAACGTCGTAGTTCTTTTCTGCAGGGGAAAGTTTCCGAGAGAAGAACCCCACAGGGTGCATTAGATCTTTACTGCCTTGATGCTGTGAAAGGACTGCTCCCACGCCCACTTCAGAAGCATCTACTTCCAAAATAAAGGGTAAAGAGGGATCAGTATGACTGAGGATTGGGGCTGTGGTGAAGAGTCTTTTGAGATTCTCGAAAGCATCTTGGGTCTTCGGGTTCCAGTGAAAATGGGAGTTCCGTTTGGTCAATTGCGTAATAGGCATAATTATGGCGGAGAATCCCTTGATAAATTTTCTGCAGAAGTTCGCGAAGCCAATGAAACGTATTCCCTTCTTTTCCAGGGGTACCGGCCAGTCTAGTATGGCAGACACTTTTTGGGGATCCATCTTGATGCCAGTTGGAGAGATCACTAACTCCAAAAACTGAATGCTCTGTCACTCAAACTCGTATTTCTCCGCCTTTGCATACAGTCCATGCAGGCGAAGGCGGCCTAGGACTCTGCAGACATTTTCCCGGTGCTGATCGAGTGATCCAGAGAATATTAAGATATCGTCCAGGTAGACAATTATGAAAACGTCTAAAAAGTCTCTAAGTACATAATTGATAAGGTGTTGGAAGGTGACAGGAGCGTTACAGAGTCTGAAGGGCATGACCAAGTACTCATAATGCCCGAATCAAGTCCGAAAAGCCGTCTTCCATTCATCCCCAGCCCCAATGCGGACCAGATTGTAAGCTCCCCTCAGGTCAAGTTTGATAAATATGACAGCAGATCTTAATTTCTGGAAGAGTTCAGGTATTAAAGGTAAAGGATAGCGGTTCTTAACCGTAATTTTGTTTAGCTCTCGGTAGTCCACACATGGGCGAAGGGTCTGATCTTTTTTGGTAACAAAGAATATTCCGGCACCTGCTGGGGAAGTTGAAGGGCGGATGAACCCCTTCTCTAGGTTTTCATTAATGTAAGTCTTTAGTGCCTCTTGCTCTTTTTCTGATAAGGGAAAGATACGCCCGAAAGCGATTTCGGCCCCAGGAAGAAGTTTTATCGTGCAATCTTAGAGGCGATGAGGCGGAAGAGAATCTGCCCCCTTTTTGCTGAAGACATCGATGAACTCATAAGGCTCGGGTACAGACTGGAGTAGGTTCTGGTCGGTGTCCACACATAGTAGAGTAGCTGGAAGATTGGAGGGTTCAGTCAGGCAGTGCTTTTGGCAGTAGGAGGACAGGAACTTTACTTCTCCAGTGCTCCCGTTGATGTAAGGATTGTTAGCCTGGAGCCAAGGTATGCCCAAGATGACCAGGAACAGTGGGGAAGTGATGGCATCAAGAGTCAGAAGTTCTTTATGCTCGGAGGAAATGGTGACAGGCAGTGGAAGAGTCTCTTGTGTCTTTTCTCGTAGGGGATGTCTTGTTGACTGGCAAAGGTGCAGTCGATAAAGAAGCTGCATGCTCCGGAATCAATGATGGCGTTGACTGGAATTATCTTTCCCCGGAGCTGTAACGAGAGAGGGAGAGCGAGGTGGGTTATGTTGGCAGACAAGGCAGAGAGACTGGTAGGAACAGAGGTTGGACACTTACGCATCTTGACCGAGCAGTTGTGTACATAGTGTCCCGTTCCCCCACAGTAGAGGCACAGGTTAAGCTGACAGCGGCATGCTCGTTCTTCTGGGGGCAGAGCAGAGCGCATCAGCCCTAGCTGCATGGGCTCAGAGGTATCGGAAACTGAGCTGTCCGGGTTCAAGTAGGTTGGAGACAGATAGCGAGAAGCAGGAACTGGGGCCTTTGCAGTCATCCACACCGGGCGGCTTTCCTGAGAAGAACATTCTGATCGGCGTTCTCGGAGACAACGATCAATTTGGATCGCTAAGGTGATCAAGGCTTCAAGGGAATCCGGTATGACAACTCGAGCAAGCTCAACCTTCAGTCCTTCAGACAGACCCATGCGGAACTGATGATGTAGGACCGCATCATTCCATTGAGTGTCTGCGCTCCAGCGTCTGAAGTCCGTTACGAAGTCCTCAGCCGCTCTGCGGCCTTGCTGGAGAGCAAACAAAGCAGACTCGGCTGTGGCAGTCCGCTGGGGATCCTCGTAAAGCTGGGCCATAGCTTCAAAAAAGGAAGGCAAGAAATGAGTCTGGACTGAGTCTCCCTCAAGTAGCCGGTGGGTCCAGGTCTGAGGTCCTCCTTGTAGAAGGGAGATCACAAATCCCACTTTTGTAGCCTCTAGGGAAAAAGTCCAGGGTTGCAGGGCAAAATAGAGCTGGCAGGAGTTATGGAAGGCCCGAAACGTTGTTAGATCCCCAGAGAACCTTTCTGGGATGGGGACTCTTGGTTCAGGTGGGAGCATCAAAACAGAAGAAGAGGAAACAGTCTGTGCTGGAGTGACAGCAGGAACAGGTGCCACATTGCTGGAGCCAGTAAGATTCTGGACTTGTTCTTCTAGTCTGACATAGCCATACTGCAGGGATTTCACGGCTTGGGTGAGAGCCGCAAGGTGCATGCAGATTTACTTCATAGGGGAGGTCTCTCCTGCAGGCTCATGGCTGTTTTGTACTGTTAGGTACCTGGAAGTAGAGCCCGACTTGTAGGAGGAGACATCTCTTATGCCCCATACACATGGTCGGATTTTTCGATGGAAAATGTGCGATCGGAGCGTGTTGTCGGACATTCCGACCGTGTGTGGGCTCCATCGGACATTTTCCATCAGATTTTTCGACACACAAAGTTTGAGAGCAGGCTATAAAATTTTCCGACATCAAAATCCGATCGCGTCAATTCCAACCGTATGTGGCCAGTTCCAACGCACAAAGTGCCACGCATGCTCAGAAGAAATTCCGAGACGGAACAGCTCGGTCTGGTAAAATGAGTGTTCGGAATGGATATAGCACTTTCGTCAAGCTGCAATGTTTTAAATAGTTTAATACAGCGCACTCTGTTCATCTTTATAATGTGAGAAGAATGAAGTAGTTTTGCTGCTCATATTCACACAGACTTCTCACAAACTTATTTCTTTATTATTTATCGGGATTCCCTCAATATATTTTGATTTGTCACTTCTGACCAATTTTTTTTTTTTGGTTGTTTTTAATTTTTTTAAATTATTTTTCAAGGTTGTTTTTTTTTTTTTCTTTTTTTGGTTTTTACTCCAGAATATTTTTGTGTGTGTTTTGTGTGTCAAGTTACCACAACACCATTGATATCTTGTATTATTTAATCTCAATGAGATTGTTTGGTGTTGGTGTCCCTTGTTAATTTCACATTGTATTTTGAAATGTACCTGCCTCCTCACCAACAAACTGTTTTTTTTTTAAGGAAAACACACATAGACGAGTATAATTGAAACAAAAATTCCTTTATTAAGGGCTCACAACCAAACAAAGAGGGAGGCAACGCTGGAGAAACAGCAAAAATTGGCGAAGTCTTGGAATCCCAGGGCACACATCAATTCTTTTCCAGCAAAATTGGTGGCCTGAGGAGTCCATATGTAAGGGAGTGCAGTCTGGTCCAGAAGTCCAAGAGATCCTGAAAGCAGCAGATGACATCTGTTTCCCCAGGCTGTGGTCATACAAGAGACTGCATCTTTGGCCAGACCAGACTGAACCCAGGGCCATCACTCTCTGGTCTTCCTTCCACGCTTCCTTCCACGCTGTGGCTGTGGTGGTGGAGTTGTGGCAGCAGGAGGAGGAGGAGGAGGATGGTCCAACTCAATCACGTCGGTATTGGGTGTGATTTTGCCACTCACCCCCTTAGTTAGGACTTTATAAATAAGTTTCTCACACATGAGGCGTTGACCCTCCTGCATGCCCTTTAGTTTGGTGGCAGCCATGCAGGCAAAGGCCTCTTCAGGAATGGGTAAGGCTCTGAGGGACGCAGAAGCCTCCTGAATGAGCCTGAGCGCTGAATCCTGAACGTGACTCCCCTTCCTGGGTCTTTTGTATGGAAGGTGGAGGAGAGGAACCTGCGATTCGGTCAGGCTCCGACTGGTCCCAGACTTCTCCTGGCTGCCACTTAGCCCCGCCTCCTCCTGGCTGCCACTAACCCCCGTCTCCTCCTGGCTGCCACATTCCACAGCATCCTCCTTTGTGCCACATTCCACAGCCTCGTCCTGGCTGAGGTCCTACTGTGTATGAAAATGGGACATAGTTTTAGTTTTTTCTTCATCAATCACACACAATTTTCATCTCATGACTGTTGCAAATTAAATGTTCACAAATATAACAGACTATCCTTCTGAGCCCAGCATTTTTCATTCTTGTCCCAATTATTTTTGGCCACTACTGTCTATTGATATGTAAAACACTTTCTTAAATCAGCAATTAGTGATCAATAATAACATCTAGTAAAGATCATGTATTTATTGACCAGAAATCTGTAGAAGAATTCTATACCTGACTCCATCTGGGCTCCTCCACTTCTTCCTGGCTGTAAAGTCCCAGGTTGGACATCGGAAGCCTCAGCTGGGGTGGAAGGAAGGGTGGAAGGAAGGGTTGAGAGGGATGCCCTGACTCCAGTCTGGTCTGACAGAAATCACAGTCTCTCATAGTACCACAGCCTGGGGACATAAATGTCATCTGCTGCAGCTCCGGATCTATGGGAATCCGTGGCCTTCTTGCGCTCCCTTAGATAAGTGCTCCTCAGGCCACCAATTTTGGTTTTTAAATAGAGGATGTTTGCCGTGGGGACCACCGGCTTCACCAACTCCAGCAGTTTCTCCAGTGCTGCCTGTCTCTTTTGTTTATTATTATAATGTGGATGTTTCACCTGCCACAGACAGGGCAGCCCCCTGTACTTGTCTATGAACAGGGGGAGGAAGTTGTGGTCATTGAAGCCATCCATTTTATCTGCAAAACACAACACAAGACAAACCCTAATGTCAGGCCAAACTCTCCTAATTTAGTTACAATATAGGCCTCAATCTAGAAGCAGTATAGGCCCAAGTTTAGATCTTACCTTCGTTCTCACGGTCGGCGCCTCCGATACTCCTTCCTCCACTCACAGATCGTACGTATTACGCACGCATGTTATGCTTTATACACACTGCGCATGCGTGTAACTCTGCCCGCCCCTGACGTTCTTTCTAGTCAATTCCCCGCCCCTTTTTGTTCGGCGCAGTGGGGGAAGAGCACATGGTAGACACACAGCAGGTGCGTGCTAATTACAGCAACGAGGAGGAGGAGGAGGAAAGCCCGGAGCCGGAAACGTCTGGATCCAGAAGGAGAAGATTTAAGGCCTCAAATATGTCCTTTGGGGAGATGTTGGAGATGGTCGACATCCTGAAGAGGGCAGACTATGATGGAAAGTATGGACCTTACCCCAACCCCAATGTCAGATAGGCCAAGATAATGGCGAAAGTGGTCAAAAGTCTGCACCGGAATTTCGGGGTACGACGATCGAAAGATCAGCTCAGGAAGCCATGGTCGGACCTCAAATTAAGAGAACACGAGCAGCAGAGGCGGCTCTAGACTTTGTGAGGCCTTAGGCAAAACTTAGACATGAGGCCCCACTGTATTATGAACTGTATTAGGAGGGTACAGTATAGGGGAGTGGACAGTACAGGGGGTAGGTAAGTGGGCATAATAAAGATTAGGGATGAGCCGAACACCCCCCGGTTCGGTTCGCACCAGAACCCGCGAACGGACCGAAAGTTCGCACGAACGTTAGAACCCCATTGACGTCTATGGGACTCGAACGTTCGAAATCAAAAGTGCTCATTTTAAAGGCTAATTTGCATGGTATTGTCCTAAAAAGGGTTTGGGGACCCGGGTCCTACCCCAGGGGACATGTATCAATGCAAAAAAAACTTTTAAAAACGGCCGTTTTTTCGGGAGCAGTGATTTTAATGATGCTTAAAGTAAAAAAAAAAAAGTGAAATATTCCTTTAAATATCGTACCTGGGGGGTGTCTATAGTATGCCTGTAAAGTGACGCGTGTTTCCCATGTTTAGAACAGTCCCTGCACCAAATGTCATTTTTAAAGGAAAAAATCTCATTTAAAACTGCTTGCGGGTTTAATGTCATGTCGGGTCATGGCAATATGGATGAAAATCAGTGAGACAAACGGCATGGGTACCCCCCAGTCCATTACCAGTCCCTTTGGGTCTTGTATGGATATTAAGGGGAACCCCGCACCCAAATTAAAATAAGGAAAGGTGTGGGGCCACCAGGCCCTATATACTCTGAACAGCAGTATACAGGCGGTGCAAACAAGACAGGGACTGTAGGTTTGTTGTTAAGTAGAATCTGTTTGTAATTTTGAACATTTTTAACGTGTTTAGCTCCAGCCAAAAAATATTTTCTAAGCTTTTTGGAAAACATAGGGAAGGGTTATCACCCCTGTGACATTTGTTTTGCTGTCTTTCCTCCTCTTCAGAAGATTTCACCTCACTTTTTTGTCCCAATGAAAAATGTTTTTTGAAAATTTGGGTTTTTTTGTGGAACAAGGATTGGAAAGCATCAGTGGAAAGGAGAACTTGTTTTCCCATATTAACTCTTACAGGAGAGAATTTCCCTTCCTAGGGGTAGATTTCATCTCACTTCCTGTTGTCTCCTTCCGTTTGCAAGTAGGAGTCGTTTGTAAGTTAGATGTTTGAAAGTAGGGTCCTGCCCTATATACTCAGCAGAAATTTGGGCCTTAGGTGTTGCTGTGGCCACAACACTGTAAGCCCTCACAGGGCCCTGCTGTGAAATATTAGATCAAGAATTGTAATTACATGCCCCTGTTGAACAGGAGCTGAAAAATTAGGCCTTAGGCACTGGTGCTGGTGCCACAACACTGCAACCCCTCACAGACACTCTAGTTGGAACGCAGGAACGAGCCCTGCTGCAAATTATTGCTTCAAAAATTGTAATTACACGCCCCTGTTAGACAGGGGCAGAAAAATTGGGCCTTAGGCACTGGTGCTGGTGCCACAACACTGCAACCCCTCACAGACACTCTAGTTGGAACGCAGGAACGAGCCCTGCTGCAAAGTATTGCATCAAAAATTGTAATTACACGCCCCTGTTAGACAGGGGCAGAAAAATTGGGCCTTAGGCACTGGTGCTGGTGCCACAACACTGCAACCCCTCACAGACACTCTAGTTGGAACGCAGGAACGAGCCCTGCTGCAAAGTATTGCATCAAAAATTGTAATTACACGCCCCTGTTAGACAGGGGCAGAAAAATTGGGCCCTAGGCACTGGTGCTGGTGCCACAACACTGCAACCCCTCACAGACACTCTAGTTGGAATGCAGGAACGAGCCCTGCTGCAAAGTATTACATCAAAAATTGTAATTACACGCCCCTGTTAAACAGGGGCTGAAAAATTGTGCCTTAGGCACTGGTGGTGGCGCCCAGAACCAAAAATGTTCTTACAAGCTATCAGCGTGATGATTGAGGAGGAAGAGGATAATTACTCAGGGATAGTCACTCAGCATCAGCATAGGCAGTCTTTGAAGGGATCTGAGATTTCAAAAAAAATTATTCGGTTACATCAGCATCAGGTGCTTGGTAGCTGGTGGTGATCCAAGACTCATTCATTTTTATGAAGGTCAGCCGATCGACCGAGTCGGTGGACAGACGCACCCTGTGATCGGTTACCACGCCTCCAGCAGCACTGAATGTGCGTTCCGAAAGAACGCTGGATGCAGGACAGGCCAGTAGCTCAATTGCATACTGTGCAAGCTCTGGCCAGTGATCCATCCTCAAGACCCAGTAACCCAGAGGATTTTCGGTGGGAAAGGTGTCCAAGTCTGATCTTGCCCCTAGGTATTCCTGCACCATGTAAAACAGACGCTGGCGATGGTTGCTGGAACCGATCATACCTTGGGGCTGCGGACCAAAAAATTGTCTGAACGCATCGGTCAGACGGCCACCTTCTCCACCGCTCCTTCTTTGACTGACCGAAGCCTCAGCAACACGTTGTCCAGAAACAGGAGTTTGTAACCTCCCAGTCTCTGGGAACGCGTTGCACAGACCTTTCTGCAAGGCCTCCCGAAGATGTTTCATCCTCTGCTCCCTCTGCGATGGCAAGATAAGGTCCGCAACCTTACCCTTGTAACGTGGATCAAGGAGGGTTGCCAGCCAGTATTGGTCCTTCTCCTTGATACCACGAATACGAGGATCCTTACGCAGGCTTTGCAGGATCAGGGAGGCCATGCAGCGTAGGTTTGCTGAGGCATTCGGTCCGGAGTCCTCTGGGTCACTAAGAACGACATGGTCCGCAGCCACCTCCTCCCAGCCACGTACAAGTCCATGTGTTTCTTGGGACTGATCCCTTAAAGACTGCTGCTGATGCTGAGTGCCAGGCTCCACCTCCATACTGACACAATCTTCCTCCTCCTCCTCTTCCTCCTCGTCCTCTTCCTGTGTGATCGGCGGGCACGCAGGAACACTGTCTGGATAAAGGGGGCCTTGAGAGCTAAGGAAGTCCTCCTCTTCCTGCCTCTGTTCTGCCTCAAGTGCCCTGTCCATTATTCCACGCAGCGTGTGCTCCAACAGGTGGACAAGGGGGACAGTGTCACTGATGCATGCACTGTCACTGCTCACCATCCTCGTGGCCTCCTCGAATGGTGACAGGACAGTGCATGCATCCCTGATCATGGCCCACTGGCGTGGGGAAAAAAAACCAAGCTCCCCTGACCCTGTCCTGGTGCCATAGTCGCACAGGTACTCATTGATGGCCCTCTGCTGCGTGTGCAGCCGCTGCAGCATGGCCAACGTTGAGTTCCACCTGGTGGGCATGTCACAGATTAGGCGGTTCTTGGGCAGGTTAAACTCCTTTTGGAGGTCCGTCAGCCGAGCACTGGCATTATATGACCGGCGGAAATGCACACAGACTTTCCTGGCCTGCCTCAGGACATCCTGTAAGCCCGGGTACCTGCCCAAGAACCGCTGCACCACCAAGTTAAGGACGTGAGCCAAACAGGGCACATGGGTCATTTGTCCCTGTCGGAGGGCAGAGAGGAGGTTGGTGCCATTGTCGCAAACCACCATTCCTGCCTTAAGTTGGCGTGGCGTCAACCACCTCTGAACCTGCCCCTGCAGAGCTGACAGAACCTCTGCCCCAGTGTGGCTCCTGTCCCCCAAGCACACCAGCTCAAGCACCGCATGGCATCTTTTGGCCTGCGTACTTGCGTAGCCCCTTGAACGCCTACGGAGCACCGCTGGTTCCGAGGAAGAGGCCATGGAGGAAGAAGAAGAGGAGGGGGTGGAGGAGAGAGGTGTGTCACAATCAGCATTTTGGAGGCGTGGTGGCGGAACAACCTCCAACACTACTGCACCTTGTCCTGCATCCTTCCCAGCTGCCAGCAGAGTCACCCAATGCGCCGTGAAACTTAGGTAACGTCCCTGTCCATGCCTGCTGGACCATGAGTCAGCGGTAATATGCACCTTACCGCTGACCGCCCTGTCCAGCGAGGCATGGACATTGCCTTCCACATGCCGGTAGAGAGCCGGAATCGCCTTCCGTGAGAAAAAGTGGCGTTTGGGTACCTGCCACTGAGGAACCGCACATTCCACAAACTCACGGAAGGGGGCAGAGTCTACCAACTGAAAAGGCAGCAGTTGAAGTGCTAGCAATTTTGCCAAGCTAGCATTCAACCGCTGGGCATGTGGATGGCTGGGAGCAAACTTCTTTCGGCGGTGCAGCAGCTGGGGCAGGGAAATTTGCCTGGTACAATCTGACGTCGGTGTACCAAAAGCAGATTGCCCACAAGTACTTGGCTGTGACACACCTAATTCTACACCTTCATTCCTCTCACTGCAGGTCTCAGAGAGGACTGAAGGTCTAGTGGGGTTGGAAATCTCAGCTGATGAGGAGCAAGGAGAGATCCTCTTTGTTCTTTGGTGTGGGTCTTTTAGATACGCTTGCCAACGAACTGCATGGCAGGTCAACATATGTCTGGTCAAGCATGTGGTACCCAAGCGGGAGATATTTTGGCCACGCGAGATACGCTTGAGACATATGTTGCAAATAGCAGCGGTGCGATCTGATGCACTCGTCTCAAAAAAGGCCCACACCAAAGAACTTTTTGAATAACGCGCAGAGACTGCAGCGCCCTGCACATGTGGAGCTTTGGGGTGTGATGCAGTCAATGTGCTGCCCTTAGGCTGGCCCCTGGAGGGCATCCTGCCTCGTTGGTGATGTGCTGCCGCCTCCTCCTCCTCCTCCTCCTCCTCCTTCTCCTCCTCCTCTCTCCTATCAGGCACCCACGTTGAGTCAGTGACCTCATCATCCCCTCCCTCCTCATCACTGGAGCAAACCTGGCAGTATGCTGCAGCAGGGGGAGCATGACTGCCAGATTGCTGTCCTTCTTGGGCACCCCCTCTGTCCGCGCTCATGTTACTGCCTTCATCGAGCTCAGTATCGTCATCAGAGCCTTCCAAACGCTGGGCATCCTCCTGGAGCATGTACCCAACACTGTGGTCAAACAGTTCGAGGGAATCCTCATGAGGACATGGTGGAGCTAGGGAAGGAGTCACTGATGACATTGAGCTGAGGGAAGAGGCCGCTGCTTTGCCAGACAAAGCACCCTGGGCATGGGTGAGAGAGGATGAGGAGGATGAGGACGGCTTGGTCATCCACTCGACCAAGTCTTCCGCATGTTGCGGCTCAACATGGCCAGCTGCCGAAAAAAAGGCCAAGCGTGTCCCATGGCCACGTGCTGATGAGGATGCACCGTCTCCACGACCAGCACTAGACACAGAGCCTGCTTGCCCTCTCTTATTGGCTTGTGACTGTCTGCCTCTCCTTCTTGGCCTTCCAGACATACTAATGGCCTGTAGCTGCACTAAGCTGGGATAGAACACCTGTAATTTTCTTCAAGTAGCTTTATATACTGTAACCAGACAAGCCTGCCTGTCAGTAGGAAGATAACAGGAACGGATCTAGCTGAACACTGTGAGCAGGACGCACTGTACTAAATGTAAATAGTCTAGCTGCCTGACCGTGGTACTAATAGGATCAAATAGAACACCTGTAATTTTCTTCAGGTAGCTTTATATACTGTAACCAGACAAGCCTGCCTGTCAGTAGGAAGATAACAGGAACGGATCTAGCTGTACACTGTGAGCAGGACGCACTGTACTAAATGTAAATAGTCTAGCTGCCTGACCGTGGTACTAATAGGATCAAATAGAACACCTGTAATTTTCTTCAGGTAGCTTTATATACTGTAACCAGACAAGCCTGCCTGTCAGTAGGAAGATAACAGGAACGGATCTAGCTGAACACTGTGAGCAGGACACACTGTACTAAATGTAAATAGTCTAGCTGCCTGACCGTGGTACTAATAGGATCAAATAGAACACCTGTAATTTTCTTCAGGTAGCTTTATATACTGTAACCAGACAAGCCTGCCGGTCAGTAGGAATTTAACAGGAACGGATCTAGCTGAACACTGTGAGCAGGACGCACTGCACTAAATGTAAATAGCAGGAACGGATCTAGCTGAACACTGTGAGCAGGACGCACTGCACTAAATGTAAATAGTCTAGAAGATAACAGGAACGGATCTAGCTGAACACTGTGAGCAGGACGCACTGCATTAAATGTAAATAGTCTAGATAGAAGATAACAGGAACGGATCTAGCTAAACTGAATACAGTGTATATATATATATGCAACACCTGGGATGCATATATATACACAATACACTGTAAGTGCAGCTAACTGACTGACTGTTCTGCCTAATCTATCTAACTCAAATCAAATGACACTGTCTCTCTCTCTCTCTCTATCTCTCAGCACACCGGAACACACACTACACAGGGCCGCCGTGCAGGCGGCCTTATATAGTGTGGGGTGTGTACTAAATGCCCTGAGCCGTAATTGGCCAAAGCCACCCTGGCTTTGGCCAATTACAGCTCTCTCTACTGACAGCGCTGTGATTGGCCAAGCATGCGGGTCATAGTGCATGCTTGGCCAATCATCAGCCAGCAATGCACTGCGATGCCGCAGTGAATTATGGGCCGTGACGCGCCACACGAATTTAGCGCGAACGGCCCATAACGTTCGCAATTCGGCGAACGATCGAACAGCCGATGTTCGAGTCGAACATGGGTTCGACTCGAACACGAAGCTCATCCCTAATAAAGATATATTTTCCTCAAGCAGAGCTGCACAGGGAAGCTGCTCTCACAGATCCTACCTATTCTGGTAGAGAAATAAAGGGAGATGGGTGGAGAAAGAAAGAAAGAAAGAAAGAAAGAAAGAAAGAAAGAAAGAAAGAAAGAAAGAAAGAAAGAAAGAAAGAAAGAAAGAAGGAAAGAAAGAAGGAAAGAAAGAAGGAAAGAAAGAAAGAAGGAAAGAAAGATGGAAAGGGTTGGTTCATTTTGAATTCCGGCCTCAGGCCCAACTGAGCCAACATAGTTGGCAGAATGTTGCCGTAAAAAGTTGTGTAGAACACAGCACATATGGGTGTAAGAAATAGGCGGAACCGGCTGGCCATGATTCCAAACGTGTTCTCCAACGTGTTTAAAAACCCTCTGGTCCGGGGTGAGGGTCCTCATCAGGAATGGCCGCATAAGATGGTCCCCCAGCGCAAAAGCTTCATCCGCAACAAAGACGAATGGGAGTCCTTCCACATTGTCTTCTGGAGGTGGCAAGTCCAAGCTGCCATTCTGGAGACGCCTGTAGAACTCCGTCTGGGTGATGACTCCACCATCGGACATCTGGCCATTCTTCCCCACGTCCACATACAGAAATTCATAAGTAGCCGACACCACCGCCAACATCACAATACTACTGAACCCCTTATAATTATAATAGTATGACCCCGAATTGGGTGGTGGGATGATGTGGATGTGTTTCCCATCAATTGCCCCTCCGCAGTTAGGAAAGTCCCACCGCTGGGCAAAGTGGGAGGCCACAGTCTGCCATTCCTGTGGCGTGGAAGGAAACCGTGGAGTAAAAAAAAAAACAAATTATGCCGTGTACACATGGTCGGACTTTGTATCAGCCTGTCCGACAGACTTTTGACAGACTTTCGACGGACTTTTGGCGGACTTTCAACAGACTTTCTTACGACCGGACTTGCCTACACAGGATCACACAAAAGTCCGACGGATTCGTACATGATGACGCACACAGGACTAAAATAAGGAAGTTGATGTCCAGTAGCCAATAGCTGCCCTAGCGTCGGTTTTTGTCCATCAGACTAGCATACAGACAAGCAGATTTTTGGGTCCGGTGGAGTTACGACGTAAAGATTTGAAGCATGTTCCAACTCTAAGGTCCGTCAGATTTGCGGCTGGAAAAGTCCGCTGAAAGTTCGGGGAAGCCCACACACGATCGGATTGTCCGCCGGACTTGATCCGTCGGTGTCCGTCGGACTTTTGTAGCCGAAAAGTCCGACCATGTGTACGCGGCATTAGTCTTTTTGCACATAAACATGGAAAGCGGATTGGACACAAACATTCTTGGCCAACATCAAGATACCATTTATTTATGGGAATTTTTAAAGATCAAAGTATAAGGTACACCTATCAGATTCCCCTCCCCCATGGGCCATTTCTAACATTATAGGGGGGGGGACTCTTGGACAGGTAACCCTCTCCATTTCATTGAGAGATGAATGCCTATATAATGTGTATTACTTTGAACAGACCCTCCTTAGTTACACTATTTGCAGCCCACTGGACAGGTAAGAAGTGTTATAATACAAAGATATAAATACACACTGTATACATTTGAGCACATTTGGAAATTCTGCTATTACCTATCAAGATAATAATAGGATACCAAAATTTTAAACAGTACCATTTGAAAGTATACAGGCAGGCCCTTGCACTACATGCTTTGGGGAATTCATCCATAAATCTGAGCACAAAAGAGGTGGGTATAGTGTGTATGGGTTTGGCAAAGTCAGCAGATAGATGATTGAGGATAGATAGAGAATTGTTATCAGCTGACTTAGCAGTTGGGGGGAGGGAGGGTTCAAAATTATTTGGGGACACCCAAAAAAAGCCTCGGGCACTCTGCCTGAATTTGAAGCACCAATCACATTTCAAAACATTTTAGGGGTGTTTGGGGTAAAGCACAACTATGGAACTGATAAAATACATTGTTAAGTGACTACATGAGGTGAATATAGGGCCAGGAGGCCATGCTGGGGAGGTAAGTGAAGGCAAACATGTATGAAGGCCCAAAAAATAATTACATAAAAATCCAGCATGAATGAGGACAAGGGGGACATCCACAGCATATTCCAATCATGGTAATTAGGGAATGAGGAAAGAAATACAAAATATTAGCAATCATTATATACAATAAAATGTGATACCCTTTCATGACTAAGCCTATTTTTGAAATTTGGTGTTTACAAGTTAAAATCCGTATTTTTTGCTAGAAAATTACTTAGAGTTCCCAAACATTATATATTTTTTTTAGCAGAGAATCTAGAGAATAAAATGGCGATTGTTGCAATATTTTTTATCACACGGTATTTGTGCAGCGGTGTTTTAAACGCAAATTTTTGGAAAAGGGACACTTTCATGAATTTTAAAAAATCCAAACAGTAAAGTTACCCCAATTTTTTTGTATAATGTGAAAGATGATGTTACGCCGAGTAAATAGATACCAAACATGTCACCCTTTATAATTGCACGCACTCGTGGAATGGCGACAAACTACGGTACCTATGAATTTCCATAGGCGACGCTTTAAAAAATTTTTACGGTTACCAGGTTTGAGCTACAGAGGAGGTCTAGTGCTAGAATTATTGCTCTCGCTCTGACGATCATGGCTATACCTCACATGTGTGGTTTGAACACCGTTTACATATGCGGGCGCAACTTCCGTATGCTTTTTCTTCGCTGCGCGAGCTCGCGGGGACAGGGGCACTTTAAAAAAATTTTTTTTTTTTTATTTATTTATTTTATTTATTTTTTTACTTTAAAATTGTGTTTAAAAAATTTTTTTTTTTTTTTTTTACTTTTATTGCTGTCACAAGGAATGTAAACATCCCTTGTGACAGTAATAGGTGGTGACAGGTACTCTTTATGGAGGGATGGGGGGTCTAAAAGACCCCCCATCCCTCCTTTACACTTCAAAGTATTCAGATCGCTGAAAACGGCGATTCTGAATACTGTGTACTTTTTTAAATTCGGCGCCATTGGCAGCCGAGTAAACGGGAAGTGACGTCATGACGTCGCTTCCACGTTTACAACAAGAAGGCTGGAACGAAGCTGCTCACAGCTTCGTTACAGCCCGCCCCCAGCCGCCGAAGATTCCCGATTGGACACCGGGCCTCCCGATCTGAAAACCAGGAGTCTGAAAAAGCGCAAATCGTCTCTCATCAAACTTTTACTATCACGAGATTAGCAAAAGGAGCCCAAAGGGTGCCGCGCTTGGTTCTGAACTGGCCTTTTCTAGTCTCATCGTACGTGGTGTATGTCACCGCGTTCTTGGCGATCGGAAAAAAAATCGAAAACAACTTTGTGCGACCGTGTGTACACAAAACAAGTTTGAGCCAACATCCGTCGGAAAAAATCCATGGATTTTGTTGTTGGAATGTCCGATCAATGTCCGATCGTGTGTACGGGGCATTACAGTGCTGGTTCAGGAATCACTGGAATGGGAACAGTGGCCTTGTAAGCACAGTGGGTAGGAGTGTCTGTGGAAGTGGAAGCAGCTGGCACTTGCAGCAGAGTGGAGATCCTCCAGGGGTGGCTGGACTGCAGATGACAGCGGACAGAAGCAGGTCAGTGATCTAAAGAGCTGATGGGTGCAACAGCAGCGGCAACTGGAGCTGATTAGAAGAGCTGGGAGTACAGCAACACACTTAGCTGAGCAGCAGGCAACAGCAGGGTCAGACTGTCCGGGTCGGCAGGTAATCAGGCAGGTGAACACAGCAGGCTGAAGCAGAGTCGGTAAAACAGGCAGAGGTCGGCAACGGATCACAGGCAAAGGTTCAGGCAGGGTCAGGCATGCCGGGGTGAGATTGAAGAGAGCAGAAGGGTCAGACAGGGTCAGGAACTGGGGCCTTTGCAGTTATCCATACCGGGCGGCTTTCCTGAGAAGAACATTCTGATTGGCGTTCTCGGAGACAACGATCGATTTGGATCACTAAGGTGATCAAGGCTTCGAGGGAATCCGGTATGCCAACTTGAGCAAGCTCATCCTTCAGCCCTTCAGACAGACCCATGCGGAACTGATGAGGTAGGGCCGCATCATTCCAGTGAGTGTCTGCGCTCCAGCGCCTGAAGTCTGTGACGAAGTCCTCGGCCACTCTGCGGCCTTGCTGGAGCGCAAACAAAGTGGACTCGGCTGTGGCAGTCCGCTGGGGATCCTCGTAAAGCTGGGCCATAGCTTCAAAAAAGGAAGGCAAGGAATGAGTCTGGAGTGAGTCTCCCTCAAGTAGCCGGTGGGTCCAGGTCTGAGGTTCTCCTTGTAGAAGGGAGATCACAAATCCCACTTTTGTAGCCTCTAGGGAAAAAGTCCAGGGTTGCAGGGCAAAATAGAGCTGGCAGGCGTTATGGAAGGCCCGAAACTTTGTTAGATCCCCAGAGAACCTTTCTGGGATGGGGACTCTTGGTTCAGGTGGGAGCATCAAAACAGAAGAAGAGGAGACAGTCTGTGCTGGAGTGACAGCAGGAGCAGGTGCCACGTTGCTGGAGCCAGTAAGATTCTGGACTTGTTCTTCTAGTCTGACATAGCCATCCTGCAGGGATTTCACGGCTTGGGTGAGAGCCGCAAGGTGCGTGCAGATTTCCTTCATAGGGGAGGTCTCTCCTGCAGGCTCAGTCATGGCTGTTTTGTACTGTTAGGTACCTGGTAGTAGAGCCTGACTTGTAGGAGGAGACCTCTCTTACAGCGCTGGTTCAGGAATCACTGGAATGGGAACAGTGGCCTTGTGAGCACAGTGGGTAGGAGTGTCTGTGGAAGTGGAAGCAGCTGGCACTTGCAGCAGTGTGGAGATCCTCCAGGGATGGCTGGACTGCAGATGACAGCGAACAGAAGCAGGTCAACCATCTAAAGCACTGATGGGTGCAACAGCAGCGGCAACTGGAGCTGATGAGAAGAGCCGGGAGTACAGCAACACACTTAGCCGAACAGCAGGCAACAGCAGGGTCAGACAGTCCGGGTCGGCAGGTAATCAGGCAGGTGAACACAGCAGGCTGAAGCAGAGTCGGTAAAACAGGCAGAGGTCAGCAATGGATCACAGGCAAAGGTTGAGGCAGGGTCAGGCATGCCGGGGTCGGATTGAAGAGAGCAGAAGGGTCAGACAAGGCCAGGAACTGGGGCCTTTGCAGTCATCCATACCGGGCGGCTTTCCTGAGAAGAACATTCTGATCGGTATTCTCGGAGACGATTGATTTGGATCGCTAGGGTGATCAAGCTCATCCTTCAGCCCTTCAGACAGACCCATGCGGAACTGATGACGTAGGGCCACATCATTCCATTGAGTGTCTGCGCTCCAGTGCCTGAAGTCTGTGACAAAGTCCTCGGCCGCTCTGCAGCCTTGCTGGAGCGCAACCAAAGTGGACTCGGCTGTGGCAGTCCGCTGGGGATCCTCGTAAAGCCCAGATTGGACACATTGTGCTTTCGGACCACGCTCCGATCTCCATTATTTTAGCCTCACCACACCCAACGCCTAGATCAGCTACATGGCGACTAAACAAATCCCTTATCCAAGACCCTGAGGTTAAAGTGGATATCTTACGAGAATTGGGACTTTTCTTTGAGAGTAACAAAGATTCAGTCCCTTATCCTCTCTCTATTTGGTCTGCACATTAGTGCTACATTAGAGGAATACTCATTAAACATGGTCACAGACTCAAGGTGGCCAGAGCGAAAACAATGTCCAGGTTGCTCGCAAAACTCCATGATTGCGAAAAAAGCCATAGAATTCATCCAGACAGGGCCCTGGAAGCAGAAGTAACTAGCCTTCGAGAACAAATCAGGGAGAACTCCCTATTCCAATCAAAGAACAGGCTATTGAAGGCGCACAGAACCTTTTACAAATACGGGGACAAATGCAGCAGAACACTAGCGAACACCATACGAACCCAACGCAACTTATCCTACATCCCTGCCTTATCCACCCCCCCAGGAACCAGAATTCATGACTCCGCAGAAATGGCGGAATCCTTCCTTGCTTTTTATGAAGCTCTCTATAACCTGCATTCCCGCCCTTCGGGAGACTGGCCACAGGATAGATTGGAGGCAATAGAGACCTATCTCGCGGCGGTGAACCTGCCTTCTCTCAATGATGAGGAGGTGAACTTGCTTTCGCAGCCTATAACTGTAGATGAACTCACGAGTACTCTAGCGCGGTCCCCGAGGGGGAAAGCACCCGGCCCGATGGCTTTACAATCTCCTATTACAAAACATTTCAAGCCCAGTTAGCAACCCATTTTGTTACTGCCTTTAACGCAATACTAGATAATCATGCCATGCCCCTGGACCATTTGCAAGCCAGGATCTCTGTTATCCCTAAGCCTGAGAAAGATCCGCTTCTTTGTGCGAGCTACAGGCCTATCTCCTTACTTAATTGTGACCTTAAGTTGTTCACAAAAATTCTGGCCGAGCGACTATGTACTGTGCTCCAACGCATAATCCCCCTGGAGGCATGGGACAACATAATAAGGATGATAGAGGTGGTGGCAAGGGCCAAACGCCTTAATACCCCATTCATCCTGCTGTCCACAGACACTGAAAAGACTTTTTACAGGGTGAATTGGACTTTCCTCCTGGCCACCCTGTGACGCCTTGGAATGCTGACCTCCATTCTGTCCTGGATATCTGCCATCTACTCTTCCCCTACCACGTCAGTCGGGGTGACTTCCAACCCCTTCAAAATAAGTAACGGCACGAGACAGGGGTGCCCACTTTCCCCGCTCCTCTTTATGCTTTCCCTAGAACCCCTATTGCAACACATTAGGCTTAACCCTGTCATCAGAGGACTTGAAACGAGCACATACCACCATAAAATTGCTGCTTATGGAGACGATCTGCTGTTTTACATCTCAGAACCACATACCTCTCTCCCGGTCCTCTTATCGGCAATACGCCAATATAGTAATCTATCGGATTTTAAAATTAACCTGCAAAAGTCAGAAGCGCTTAACGTCTCCCTTACTCCTAGCTCCCAGGCTCGCCTTTGTAGCAACTTTCCCTTGCGGTGGACTCCTCAGGCTATCCAATATCTAGGCACTAAGATTCCTTCTAATCTACATCTCACCTACCAATTCAACTTTCAGCCCCTCCTGAGCATTTTCTCTTCAGATCTAGACAGATGGAAGAACTTGGCGGTTTCCTGGTTTGTTAGATGCAATGTTTTAAAGATGAATATCATGCCAAGGCTGCTTTACCTCTTACAAGCTCTACCGGTTAGGGTACCGCAGAACTTCTTTTGTAAATTACATACGATCTTCATTAGCTATGTATGGCAGAGCAAGCCTTCGCTGCTTAGGAGATCCCTACTACAGCAGCCAAAACTCAGAGGAGGGGTTAGCCTCCCTGACCCAGCCTTGTATTATACAGCAGTCCACATGAATATAGTGGTGGATTGGTGCAGACACTTGCCCTATAAGTTATGGGTCAGCGCTGACCACTACAACACACACTACACTGACCACTGCAACACACACATTACACTTACCACTGCAACACACACATTACACTGACCACTGCAATACACACATTACACTGACCACTACAACACACACATTACACTGACCACTGCAATACACACATTACACTGACTGACCACTGCAATACACACATTACACTGACCACTGCAATACACACATTACACTGACCACTGCAATACACACATTACACTGACCACTGCAACACACACATTACACTGACCACTACAACACACACATTACACTGACCACTGCAATACACACATTACACTGACTGACCACTGCAATACACACATTACACTGACCACTGCAATACACACATTACACTGACCACTGCAATACACACATTACACTGACCACTGCAACACACACATTACACTGACCACTGCAATACACACATTACACTGACCACTGCAACACACACATTACATTGACTGACTACTGCAATACACACATTACACTGACCACTGCAATACACACATTACACTGACTGACCACTGCAATACACACATTACACTGACTGACCACTGCAATACACTACACTGACAACTGGAAGCCTACAGGCATGGAGAGGTAACCGACAACCAGAAGGTTTGCTGGTGGATCATGGAAGGGCACCAGCGACCATGCTGGGGAGGATGGAATCCCTGTCTGGAAGTGTAGCGGGCTATGGGCATAAACGCGGCGGTACCTGCAGTGCGGGAGGACGTGGGGCCAGCCTAGGCCAAGGCTGGGGTCCGAGGGGTCTACCAAATGGAGCCATGTCTCTTGAAAGACGAGGGGAACCGAGCTGAGCTGAAGGTGTCCGGTGCGCGACAATGATGTCAGCGCCGAGCGGTAGGTGGAAGAGGAAAGCCGCACATGACCCCATTCGACCAATCACAGGGGCAGCTGGAAACTAAAGATGGCGGCTGGAGCGCAGGCCGCGGGGACATAGGAAATAGAAAGTTTGGGGGACAGAGCCGTGATTTTGACGTCGCTGGGCAGGTGGGGCCCCCCAGGCAAGTGGGTCCCCTGGGCAACTGCCCAGTGTGCCCAGTCGAAAAAGCGGCCCTGGCAGCAAGAGACGATGCTAAGTGACATGATGCATCTGGCAGCAGGTGACGGTGGTGAATGACACGTGGCATCTAGCAGCAGGTGATGGTGGCAAGTGACACGTGGCATCTGGCAGCAGGTGACGGTGGCAAGTGACATGCTGCATCTGGCAGCAGGTAACGATGGCAAATGACACATAACATCTGGCAGCAGGTGACGGTGGTAAGTGACATGTTGCATCTGGCAGCAGGTGACAGTGGCAAATGACACATGGCATCTGGTAGTAGGTGACAGTGGTAAGTGACATGTTGCCCTGAGCCCTGTGCTGATAATCAATGTAGGACTCTTTACAGAGGGAACGGTTGCTTTTTTTCTTACACCCGGGGGGGCGCAGTTTCTCATCTTCGCCCTGGGCACCAAATGACCTTGTCCCAGCACTGGTTAGAGCCTCCTCTTTTCTTGGACCTTCTGAATGGAGTGACTCCTCAAGCATATATCCTAGCTTTAACACATCCATTTTGGGCAGATGGAAGATTTTGCAACTCTCACACTTCCTCAGATCCCTCCCGGAAATCGGCGGTTTCCACAGACAGCCTACGTCCTTTGAAGATTTGTGCCTAGGAGATGAGCCTAAACGGAAGTCCCTTTCTTATTCTTATAACATCTTACTTGCTCACATATCCCAACATGATCCCCCGTATCTGAGGAAGTGGGAGAGAGATCTTAACACTACGTTCACTGAGGATCAAAAGAATCGTATACTCGTTTTTGCTCATAAGTCCTCCTTGTGTAGCAAATACCAGGAAATCACCTACAAGATCCTGACGCGCTGGTACAGGACTCCTTCTGTATTAGCGTCCATATTCCCAGAACATAGTCCTCTGTGTTGGAGATGTGGTACGCAGACTTGCACTTTACTTCACATCTTCTGGGAATGCCCACTTCTGATCCTTTTCTGGAGACAAGTACTGCAGATCATTCACAAGCTTACTGATGTCGTTCTTCAGGATAACCCGGGGCAGTACTCCTAAATCTGACTCCCAAGTCCTGTAAGCGTTATCGCAAATCCCTATTGAAACACCTTTTGAATGCAGCCAGGGCGTGTGTCCCCAGCGTGTGGAAGCAGCGATCCCCACCGATAGTGTCGCGGTGGTTTGTTAGGGTTTGCGATATTCAACAGATGGAACATCTCACAGCTGCCCTAGAGGAAAGGGAGGAGGAACACAACTCCCGCTGGACACATTGGGACCTGTACCGATTCTCAGATGAATATAAGTTCTACATTTGGGTATCTTGTCTTAGGATAATTTGTCTCGGGTCGTCGACCTTGCCAGAACTTCATATCCCCCCTTTCCTCTTACTTCCCCTCTACTGCTCCTCCTTTACTCCTTTCCTTTCTTTCACCCATTGGTGTCATCCAATCTTTTTTTTTCCTATAAATGAGAAAATCTCCCTGGTTTGCGGTGATCTTTTGGTACCACTCCAGCTAATCCAGGACTGAGAGCCATAACCTACATGAAGTATAATGTTTAGGTTCTATCCTCTATGATGGCTCGGTACCTGATCAATAGGGATAAATTCGCTGTACTCCCCAGGTGGTCTTCTTTCTCCCTATTGGTCTTACTCAATGGTCTACACATGTCCATTAAAACTATGTATTTTACTGTTTTAAAAGGGTAAGACAGAGAGATCAAATGAAACACCACATCCCAATATATGAATAAACAAAAAATTGGAGGGACAAGAGGTAACAAACCTCTGGACTTTTAGGGTGTAGATTGAACGTCACTAATACAACATATAAAATAAAGAAAATATTTTTATTACAAAGATAAAAAAACATGAGAACAGTTTTACATTCATATCAAAAATCACTTGTAAAGCATATTGAACAGACACTACCACTCTCAACATGTTTCGCTCGACAGAGCTTCCTCAGGAGATTCTGGTGTGGCATTTTATATGCTATAGACAACAGAAAATGCAATGAATGCTCATGTTGATTTTAGCTTACACAAAGTAGAACATTAGAAACAAATAAGTTGGCATATATGAAGTATGCAAATATATAAAGAAAATATACAGAATAATCAAATTACAGGGCATAGAAAAAATGTAAATGGGTACAGGGAAAATTAACCTTACCAAAGCTGCTCTATATCAACATATCTCTTGAAATTTGAATAAGAAAGTGCAAGTTCCATGCATGTACAGGACACCCCGCTTTTTGGAAATATTCTCCCAAGGTTTGCAGAAGAAAACAAAAATCATAAAGGTTTTTTCTGAAGAAAAAACAACAGAAAAAAATATATATATAAATCTATAAAATGTAAAAAAAATAGCAACCACATTTGAACGATTGAGAATAGGGAAACCATTTTGCCCAAAAATTCATTAGAAAGAAGTGATTACCTTAAATGTGTGTGATTACCTTGTGTGCTTTTATGGACTTTTGGGTATCAGACAGCAGCGACCCATATTCTAACTTCTTTACAGCCTGATTCAGACTTATAGTCATCCAATTTCTGTAGTATTGATTAATTCTTGAATTTCTAATCTTTTATTATTATTCTTTTTTATTTTATTCATTATTGTTGTTTTTGTTTGTTGTTTTTTAAGTTTTTGTTTTTGTTGGTTTCCTTGTGTTGGTTATTATTTATTGTTAATATGGCAGACTCCTCTATTTTTCATCAAGAGGAGGTTGAAATTAGAGCTAAAAAATCAAATGAGATTTTTAAGGCACTTTTTTCTAGTACACACCTAAAGGCTGTAGGTGGAGGTGTGGAAAATCCCCTCCCTACAGCCACAGGTGTCATTAATAGTGATACTAGTCTTCAGGATATTGCTCTCGAAAAGGAATTTTGGGGCTTTTGTAAGAAAGCCGAGGATATGTTTAATTATCATATCACACAATGGTGGGATATAAAATTCCTAAAACAATATCTTAGTGAAGGCTTAGCCCCAAGAGGGCTGCGCAGTAAAAAGAGATGTGGTTTCCTGGAGCTAGATTTACAAAGTACTTGGGATAAGGTTTCTACATTGTGCACTGCGCAATGGATGGAAATGATATGTATGCAGAGAGATAGAATGTTACTTGTTAGTCAAAATAAGTTAAGTACACTGCTGAAATTACTTGAGAAATATCACCAAGTCCCCAGTTATCAGAGGTGTAAGGATCTTTGACATGCTAAGAGAGCAAGCTTTGAAGAAAACCTCATTTTAAATAAAATAAATAAATTCGCTAGGGATATAGCGGATTATGAAAGAGGTACAATTTTTCAGTGGGGTAAAAGTCGGTTTAAGACAAGTAATGTTGGGGGCCTACAAGGGTCTAATAATAATGCTATATAGGTACCCCTACAATTTAATAGTAAGCAAAACCATTTACAACAACACCCCAAAAAACAAGGGGGGGGCACAAGGACTTTCACAAACTTCTTTCTTTATTATTTATCGTGATTCCCTCAATGTATTTTGATTTGTCACATCTGACCAAATTTGTTTTTTGTTGTTTTGTTTATGTTTTGTATTTTTTTCAAAGCCCACTTGAGACAACAAACCCCAGTCCATTCTACACAAAGATCTGGACAAAATATTGCTGATATTAACACCCGAGGAAGGGCATCTAAAAAGCCCAATCAGAATTCCAATACACCCAATCGAGCTAGAAGTGGTACTTCTCGAGATCAATTTCCCACATCCCATAATAATGGTAGTTCTTCAGGCCCCAAATCTTGGAATCAACAACATGGGTCAGAGAAAAATGGATCTTGGGTCCAATACAAAGATAAAAGGAGTAAACAAACACCAAAAAGAAAAATTGGTAATAAGAACAAGGCCAATAATAATATTAAAACAAATAAGACTACCCCTATGGTCACCCGAGAGACACGGGGACAAAATGTGAGAACTGGGGAGGGTGAGATGGAGGTCCATGCTCTCCCTTCTGAGCCACATGTCCCCATGGTTCCCCTTGTCCCCCCATTAAGAGGGACATTGGAAGATGTGTATACTATCAATATCCCCATTTCTATTTAATTTGAGGCCTTGGGGTCAACCAATCAGATGGGTAATACTGTGGATATTGTCATATCTACAGATAACACTATTAATATCTACCATTTTTCCCCCTTGACATCTAGGGGTATATGTAGCCCTATAGAGTTTACTGAAGACAGAAATAATTTTTTAGTGCTTCCCCCTCCATTCCACAAAAAAAAGAAAAATAGAAGAAGGGGGACCAGAGGAGGGGTTGGAGGGAGAAGAAACAAGGGTATCAAAGAGGGGAAAGATAGAAACCGGATGTCTACAGTGAAGATTTTCAATCTATCCTCACATCTATTGGTGGAGAGTGAGGTTAATCTTCTACAGAAAGGTTTACATTTTGCCCCAAGCACTAATGCCAATCTATTCAAACTGTTTAGGGATCTACATAAGTACATATGTGATATCACAGTAAAGCACTATTATAGCCTAAAAACTAGTGAGAACACAAATACTGTACCATCAAACAGTACCCAAACAGTACCTATATCCCCAATTGAGGAAATACACACTATAAGCCTAAATGAAATGGATAAGGAGGCAATTAACATCTTGGAAGAATTATTCTGGGAGGGAGGGCCCGAGGTGGAGGTTCCTTTATCTACACCATTTTCTAATGAGATGATACATTGTACATTCCGTCCTAAGTCCACATTTTATCCACATCATATTAAGAATTAATTCATTAAAACTTTTTATGCTATTGTGTATGCAGATTTTAGAAAAATATGTGAGTCACCACAGGGGAAGGTAAATAAGCATAATCTCTCAGTATGTGAAAAAGAGGCCTTACTTGCTCTAAAAGAGAATTATGATGTGGTTATCCGCATAGCGGACAAAGGAGGAGGCATAGTAGTCCAGGATAAGGTGGAATATTTAAAAGTGGCTCTTAGACTTCTATCAGATGAAGTCACATATGACTTCAAAGTGACCCCTTCCCTGGGTATAAAATTTAACTCATTGAGTTGATGAACCAAGCTTTTACCCAAGGCATAATACAAAAATCAGAGAAACAATTTTTTCTGGCCAGTTACTTTAAGACACCCTACTTTTACCACATCCCAAAGGTCCACAAGGATCCAATATGCCCACCAGGTAGACCTATAGTGCCGAGTATGGATGGAATTACTAGCCAGGTTTCTCAATATGTGGATGCCTTCTTCCAACCCCTTGTCACTTCCCTTCCTGCTTATATTAAGGACTCTGCACGTGTTCTGGATTCCCTACAACACTACAAGTGGGAACCAGGATATTTGTGGTTATCATTGGACATGAGTTCTCTTTACCCGTCAATTTCTAATAATAGTGGATTACGGGCAGTTGAGCATTTTTTATCTGAAACAGACTACATTACTCCCACTCAGTCTGGGTTCATCTGTCAATGTACTCTATTTGCCCTGGAGAAGAACTACTTTTCCTTTCAGGGGCAATTTTATAGACAGGTAGCTGGCACGGCTATGGGTGCACATTTTGCACCCTGCTATGCCAACTTGTTCATGGGATATTGGGAAAAATCCCAAATTTGGTCACATAATCCCTTTGCCAAACATTTGGTATTCTATGGGAGATATATAGATTATGTCCTCATCATCTGGGATGGGCCCCTTGTTGTGGACCAGTTTGTCTCCTACTGTAATGCCAATAAGTTTGGTATACATTTTACTCATGTAGTGGATCTGAATTCTCTGTTTTTTTTTGGACCTTGAGTTGAGTAGTGATGATAATGGTAGCATCACATCTAAAACTAATTTCAAGGAAACAGCTGGCAACTCTTATCTCCATGAAAAGAGTTGCCACCATCCGAAATGGAAAGAGAATATTCCCTACAGTCAGTTCTGCCATTTACGCAGAAACTGTAGTAATATTAGGTATTATGAGGATCAGTCTATTGTATTAACAAAAAAAATTCTGGAAAAAGGATATGAACTTTAACATATACAAAGGGCAGTTGACCGATATAGAGAGGGAATCACTACTAGGGATCAGTATCCGTCAAAGATCAGTGTGGTACCCTTTTTATCACAAGATTCAATGACCAACATTGGGTGATTAAGAAAATAATTCAAAAGCATTGGCCAATCCTGGGGCAAGATAAAACGCTCGGGAGAGTGCTTCCAACTAAACCGCAGGTTATTTTTTGACGTGCAACTAATGTCAAAAGCCTTATTGCTCCTAGTCGTCTTAAAGAAAGGCAGAGTGCCAGGATGGCAAATATTCTTTAACATTACAGGTCGCTATAAGTGTAAAGATACTAAGTGCAAAGCTTGTAGATTTATCTCACATGGTCAAAAAACATTTTGCAACAAAGATGGACGCACTTTTAATATCAAGCAGTTCATCAGTTGTAGCACCCAGTTTGTTGTATATGGACTGAGGTGCCCATGTGGGCTTATCTATGTGGGTTGGACAGTCCGTACTATGTGGACACGTTTTGGTGAACATCGTAGGTTTATAGAGAATAAAATAGATAAACACAGTGTCCCATGTCATTTCAAACACGAACATGGTGGTAGCACTGAAGGTTTGGAACTCTTTGGTATTGAGTCTATATCTATGGTGATCCCGGAAGGCGAAAGATTTGCTCATTTATGTAAACGAGAATCTTTTTGGATTTTTAGTTTAAATAGCATGACACCCGATGGGTTAAATGAGGAACTTGAGATAGGAACCCTGATATGAAATGTTAATATTACCATTGCAGTAAGTGGCATATGGTTCTGCATACATTGTGTATATATAATATGTTATATTGTATAATATTATATATTATATATTTTATATTTGATATATCTATAATCCCTCTAAAACTGCATACTTGTTGATAAGAGTAATTGATTATACACATATATATAGAAAATTTAGAATTGGAAATTATGTATAGAAGCTCTTGAAAACAAGAATGAAAAGATGAAAAAAATCAAAAATTAAAAAATCAAAAATTATAAATTATAATTTATAATTTAAAAATTAAAAATTAGGAATTAAAAATTAAAAATGTAAAAAATAAAAATAAAGATAAACATTATAAAATTATGAATGGGTCAGTATTAATATAGAAATATTAGACATTTACTAAATATTCAAAATCAAAATATTGATTCCAACAAAATAAGGATGATTTTAAGTCAAAATATGATAATAATCTACAATATTTTTGATAATAGTTCTCTTAGCATGTATATGGTCAATGTCAATAATGAGAATCAAATTTTATTTTATTGTATTTATTTTATATGTGTATGCGTGTGTCTTTCAAAGCACATGTGTATATATATATATATATATATATATATATATATATATATATATATATATAATATTTAGAATTTTAAAACATTTTAAAATTTTAAATAGTTCTATGTATTTTAAATAGTATAACTAAACACTATATCTATTTTGAATTTTTATTCTTAATTTTATTAAAGCAAATGCATTAAATGTATATATCTATTTCTTTTCCCTTGAACATTGTTGCTATGTATCAGGCCCTCCCCTCTTTAAATATAATACAGTTCCTGTTGTGAGCTCCGTGCTTCTGACCTGTAGAATGGCATTGGCTGTTCCGTAGGAGGGGCGGGAGGTTTCACATTGGTCCATGTGCGTGTCTCACAGCAAACACAGCCTGACACGAGGAGGAAGTGGAGTTCGCTCCAATAACATCCCCCATCCACATTACTCGCCTTTGGGTGCCAACCCATTCATCCAGGCCAGGAGAGGAGACAACCACCTTGCTGTACATGCAATTTTTTGGATCCATGTTTGTGAGTGTAACCCTTTTTACTTGAATTCGCATTTTTTGGCATTAAACAATATCACACTAGGGTAGCTTTGCGCTCTCTTTTCTTTGTACATTTTTCAGACCAAGTCCGCCACCCTGTGGATTCTAGAGAGAGCTGCAGCACCTAAAGCTAAGAGAACTTTTTATGCAGATTGTTATATGTTGTGTGTTGCTTATGGGAACAGCGCTGGTCTGTTTTTTTTGTGTGTTTTTACCTTAAACAGTAGAATGAGTTGAATCAGTTCCACGCTTAATAATCCTGCTGGTGAAATTTATTAACCAGCAAAAAAATGTTAGTGTTTCATCAAGGGGAGTTCATATCCAGCAAGGAAAACAGACTGTCTATGCACCACACGATGGAAAAAAAAGGTGGGGGGCAGGCTGATCCACAGGCTGGCGCTCCCAGGGTTTAAGCCTAAAGAGAGTATATAAGGGGTCATCACTATAGGAAAAAAGGAAGCTATCTTTTAGATGGTCAAAGCTATCTACATTTGGAATTGGCGAAGCCAATGTCAGCATATAGAAAAAGGAAGCAAGCTTACCGGTATTTGGGTGTGGTGGTTGAAGGAGAATCTAGAGAGATGTTGTCTCTCCCTCTCCCAGGATGTCCGTAAGGAGATACCAATATTTTTTCATTATGACGCGTACCTGATGGTGCTAACCAGAGAACCGAGTGATCATCCTTACCCCTGTATTGGATTTTGGAACATTATGACCGTTAATCAAAGTCGATCCATCCTGATTTTTGGCTTTAGGGTAAGCTTTTTTGAGGCACTTGCTACTGTAACCTCGTTGTTTCAAACGAGTCTGCAGTGTTTTGGCTTCTTGTTCAAAGTGGACATTCTCGCTGCAGTTTCTCTTCAGCCTGAGGTATTGCCCATAGGGCACACTGGCTATCAGAGAAGTGGGATGGGAACTTGTGGCGTGTAGCAGGGAATTACTCGTAGAAGGTTTAGGGAAAAGTGTGGATCTAATTCCACCTTCAGAATTAATGAAAATCTGAATATCTAAAAATGTCAACTTTTGCTGACTGGTTTCCATGGTGAAGTTTAGATTGTATTGATTTTGCCTGAGATTCTCAAAGAAAAGAAGCAAGTCATTCTTGCTTCCTATCCATATGAAAAAGATGTCATCAATAAAACGCCTCCAGATTGGTATCTGCTCAAAAAATACGCTCCCACCCCCCCAGGATACAGGTTCGGATATAAGGGAGCACATTTGGTCCCCATGGCTACCCCCTGTATCTGGAGGTAGTGGGAGCGTCCAAATAAAAAAATGTTGTTGGTTAAGATGAACCGAAGCAAGTCCAAAATGAACTTGTTATAGGTCCTAGGCGCCTCATCATTTTCAGAAATGAAGCCCTCCACAACCCCAACACCCAACTCATGGGGGATGGAGTTGTAGAGGGCCTTAACGTCAAGGGTTACCAGCCATGCTCCCTCAGGAACTGTAATGCCGTCAAGTGATCTGAGGAGGTCACTGGTGTCTTGTAAATAAGACGCCAGGCCCTCGACATGAGGTCTCAGAAAATCATCAACAAGCTCACTGGCAGTTTCAGTGAGGCAGCCGTTCCCAGAAACTATGGGACGTCCTGGGGGATTGATAGAATCTTTATGGATTTTGGGGAAGGCATACAGGGTTGGAGTTTTAGGAAAAGGAACGTTGAGAAATTCCCATGTTTTTTGATTGATGAGGCCCTGATGATAGGCTGAACTTATTAATTGTCTGTAGCGGATCGCCGCGTGATTTACATGGCTTTCCGGTACCTGCCTATACCATTCATGATTCTCCAACCACCTCATAACCATTGACTCATATTGATGATTCTCCATTACAACCAAATTACCTCCCTTATAAGAATGTTTTATAATCAAGCGCTTGTCTTGTTGTAGGGAAATTAATGCTTCTTTTTGTAGCGATGTTAAATTGGATTGGGATAGTCCTTTCCATTTGGTTTTGCGAATTTCATTTGTTGGGTAAATGCCCAAACACTTGGATTACCCTGCAAAGTTGGGAAAGTCCGAGATTTTGGCTTGTAGTCTTTAGGTAATGAGATTATGGAAGGAGGAGCCCGAAGGGGCAAGGCCATAGCCTGACCTGATTGGAAGAATTCTGCCTCCAGATATTCAGTTTCATCAATATGTCCCTCATCAAATAATTCCATTAAGTCTTCCAAAGCTTTTATATCCCCGATGTTCATTTCCTTCCATAATGGATTAGGCAAAGGCTGAGTTGAGTCAATGGTTGTTGTTTGTCATACAAAATCTGAAACATTAATTTTCATGAAAACAAATTAAGGTCTTTAATCAATTCAAATTGATCAATTTTCTGAGTTGGGCAAAAGGTTAAACCAAGTTCGAAGACAGAAACTTGATCAACTGTGAGAGTAACTGAGGACAAATTGATTACTTCAAACTGATTTTTGATTGTTTCTGGTATAATGATTCCGCACTTCCTACCTTCTTTGGGTCTTGCACCGATTGAGAGAAAATCGGTGTCGGACGAAAAATCTAATTGTGTAATTATGTGGTTAACATTGCTTACCTGCAGTTGAAAAATCTGAGCTGGTGACGAATTAACAGTGCTTGTGCTCAAAGTAAATTCGGAGTCACCCGGTGCATTTAAGCAAGCAGAAGTTTTGGCAGTGGTGGCTCTAGTATTAATAGGTGCACGATTTGTGTTCGGAAAGCATTTGGAAGTACCCGAATGTGCATTGGCATTACCATTGGTGCGTTTAGAGGGTTCTGGCTTCTTTGTGCTTTTATTATGATCAAATACCTGTGAGGAAGAAAAGGAAGAAGCAGAGGAAGTGTCAAAATCAATTGGTTCACAACAAGGTTCTTTAGGAGTGCGTATTTTGGAATTGCACAGCCTATTTCTGGCTGGAGCCCAGTTATAAGCCTAACTATTATCCTAGGATAGTTTGTCTCTCATAAATTTCTTTTCTTTAGTTTTAAGTATTTCGGCAACATATATTTCAAGGTTGGCCTTTAATGTTCTCTCTCATTTTGAGAAGAGTTCATCAGAGGTAATCGATTCATTGTTTTTATATAATTTCTCAATCTCATTATCCAGGGAAGCTAGTTCAATACTGAAATGGCAATAAAGTAATTCCATCATTTTTGTGGAACATAGCTGAAGATTGTCTTCCCAACTCATTTTGAACTCTTGTTCTAGTTTGTTAATGGTGGGAAAAATTTGTATTCTCAAGCTTTGTATTCTCATCTATATATTTTGCAAAGTACCATTTATTCCAGAATATCCTGGATTTTTTCTCTAGCATTCTCTGAAGTCTGAGAAATAACGATCCATAGAAAGACCTCCTCCCTGTCAGGTCCCACACTTACCAGACAGATGAGTCCACTTGGGCAGAGGGTAGGCTCCCTTACGTATCCGATTCGGGGCCCCTGGTAGAGTAGACAGGAGGCCCGCGAGTGCGGAATGGTATGAGGGCCTGAAGTTAGAGTCCTGGAGCACGGTGGTCTGGCAAGCAACCGGTAGAGCTTCAGACTTGGTAGAGCAGATGCTGAGCAGGAGTTATTCAGATTTGGTCACACACAGGCAGAGGTCGGCAACGGGCTGGCGGCAACGGTACAAGGGAGAAGGCAGAAACGAGGTCAAACAAGCCGGGGTCGGGTTCAGGCAGCAGTCAAGGAAGGTCCAAAGGTAAGCCGGGTCACAACGGGTAAACACTACGGAGATACAGGAACACAGGATGATCACGGAACAAGACACAGAGCTGTTTGATCAGGCAGCACCGAGTCAGTGTAGAGGCAGGCTTCAAATAGGCTGATTGGCGCCAAACGCCGCGCACGTGCGCGCGCCGATTCGCCAAAGCGCGCCGCGCCCCCGCACGCGCCCGAGCGCGCCCCCGACACCAGCGTGCACGCCCACACTACCGGGCATGTCAAAGGCAGCGCCCACAGGCGGACGCGCGCTAGCGCGAACGCGCGCCAGCGTGAACGCGCGTACGCACGAACGCCCGGACGCCACCCCGCACGCCACGGCTGGTCAGCCCAGACGCGCCGGCGCCCCCAGGGACACGCGCCCCAGCACGCACAGGGACACGCACCGGCGCCCAACCAGGTAACCTCTCTGACAGTGCCCCCTCCTCAAGGGCAGACCCTGGATGCCCAGCTGGGCCATCTTTGAGGCATTAGAGGTTTTAAAGGATTGCAGGAGTTCTCTGGCATGTAAATTGCTTTCCGGCTCCCACAAATTATCTTCGGGTCCATAGCCCTTCCATTTTACCAGATATTGCACCTGATTGTGCCTACTTCTGCAATCTAGAATTGCTTCCACTTCGAACTCCTCCTCGCCATCAACCATAATAGGTTTGGGTGGACCAATGCTGCGACCAGGAAAGAAGTTGGGAGTGACCGGCTTCAGGAGGGACACATGGAATACTGGATGTATCCTCAGGGAGTTAGGAAGGTCAAGTTCGTATGCCACATTGTTGATCTTCCTTTTGATCAAGAAAGGACCCAGGTATTTGGCGCCCAATTTCCTGGATGGGCAGGCCAACTTGAGATTAGCGGTAGACAGCCAGACAGAATTGCCGGGTTCAAGAACAAGTTCCCCCCGTCTCTTCCTGTCAAAGATTTTCTTGTAATCTTCCTGAGCCTTGGTCATGGTCTCCTGCAGCAATTTATTGTTGTTAGAGAAGAACGCCAAAGTTTTGGATACTGCAGGAACAGGGCACTCGGGGGATGATCCAGGCAAGAAGGATGGGTGGAAACCGTAATTGGCATAAAACGGGGACTGGTTAGTAGCTGAATGTAGAGAGTTATTGTAGGAGAATTCTGCGATGGGAAGCAGGGAGGCCCAATCATCCTGGGAGAATGCAGAAAAACAGCGGATGTATTGCTCCAAAGTTTGGTTCGTCCTCTCGGTTTGTCCATTTGACTGAGGATGGTAAGCCGAAGAGAATGACAACTCGATTTCAAGCGCACCACAAAGGGCCCTCCAGAATCTGGAGGTGAACTGGACGCCCCTGTCTGAAACTATATTGGTCAGGACTCCATGCAGCCTGACGATCTCCTTAATGAAGATGGAAGCGGTTTCCATGGCTGAAGGGGTGCCCTTCATGGGGAGAAAATGGGCCATTTTAGACAGCCTGTCTACCACAACAAAAATGGACGAAAAACCTTCTGATGGTGGAAGCTCAACAATAAAGTCCATTGAAATCATGGCCCATGGTCTCTCTGGGACTGGCAATGGTCTCAACAGGCCCCATGCTCTTGTCCGGCTAGTCTTGTTTCTGGCACACGTGTTACAGGACTCCACATATTTCTTGCAATCCTTAGTAAGACGAGGCCACCAAAAGGTGCGTTGGACAAGGTCAGTTGTTTTCCGAGTGCCGAAGTGGCCAGCAAGTTTGTGATCATGACACCCGTACCTTTAACTCCTCAGGGACCACAATCTTATTCTTGAACCAGAACAGTCCATCTTTGGCACAGGCTTCAACAGGTGGGGACATTCCCATAGAGGCACGTCTGATTTGAGAAATTATATCCTCCTGAAGGATTAGGAAATTTCCAGAGGGGAGGATGGTGTCTGGGGACACGGTTCTTTCAGAATCGAGAAACATCCGGGAAAGGGCATCAGATTTAACATTCTTGGATCCGGGTCTGTAAGTAATATGGAAAATAAATCGAGAAAAAAAAAGTGCCCATCTGGCCTGCCGGGGTCTCAATCTCTTGGCTGTTCTTAGATATTCCAAGTTCTTATGGTCTGTGTAGACCAAAATGGGGTGTGCTGCGCCTTCCAGGAGATAACGCCATTCCTCCAGAGCCGCTTTAATGGCCAAAAGTTCCCGATCACCCACGTCATAGTTTTTCTCGGAGGGAGAGAGTTTACGTGAGAAGAATCCCACAGGGTACAGGAGTGCTTTGGCACCCTGTCTCTGTGAAAGTACAGCTCCGACTGCAACCTCAGAAGCATCCACCTCTAGGACGAAAGGCAAGGCAGGGTTGGGATGCTTAAGAATAGTGGCTGACGTGAACAGCGCCTTGAGTCTTTCAAAGGCCTCTTGTGCCTCAGGGGTCCAGCAGAACCGGCATCCTTGTTTAGTAAGCTCTGTAATGAGAGTAATTATTGAAGAAAATCCCTTAATAAATTTCCTATAGAAATTGGCAAAGCCAATAAAGCGTTGTACTCCTTTTTTGTCAGCCGGTGCAGGCCAATCCAGAATAGCGGATACTTTCTGTGGATCCATTTTGATGCCATCAGGGGAAATAATTAGGCCCAGGAACTGGATGGATTGGAGCTCAAATTCACATTTTTCAAGTTTGGTGTACAGCCCATGTTGTCTGAGCCGGGAAAGTACATTTCGTACGTGTTTGCGGTGCTCCATCAGGGAGGCAGAGAAAACCAGGATATCGTCCAGGTAAACGATGACATATAAATCCAGTAAGTCATGAAAGACATCGTTGACGAAATGCTGGAATGTCGCCGGTGCGTTGCACAGACCAAAAGGCATGACGAGATACTCGTAATGTCTGAATCGAGTACGAAAGGCCGTTAGCTGGGGGTCCTCATACAGCTGAGACATAGCTAGAAAAAAGTCACTTAGGGAGTCAAGAGATTGAGCCTTTTGCTCCAATAGATGGTGGGCCCAGGTTTGAGGCTCGCCGGTCAACAAGGATATGACGAACCCCGCTTTAGTAGCCCCCAGGGAGAACGTACGGGGTTGCAAAGCGAAATAGAGCTCGCATGCGTTACGAAACGCCCGGAATTTACTGCGTTCTCCAGAAAACTTCTCGGGTGTAGGTACCCTGGGTTCTGGTGGAAGCATCACTACAGAAGGCGCTGAGGCAGGGTTGGCAGAAACTGCTCCTGGAGGAGAGGCTGAGAGGGCCTGGACCTGCCCTTCCAGTCTGGTATAGCCTTCCTGTAGGCTTTTAACGGCTTGAGTAAGGCCCGCTAGGTGCCTGCACAGTTCATCCATGGGGGAGGCCCCCTGCCCGGACTCAGCCATGGCTGCCTGATACTGTCAGGTCCCACACTTACCAGACAGATGAGTCCACTTGGGCAGAGGGTAGGCTCCCTTACGTATCCGATTCGGGGCCCCTGGTAGAGTAGACAGGAGGCCCGCGAGTGCGGAATGGTATGAGGGCCTGAAGTTAGAGTCCTGGAGCACGGTGGTCTGGCAAGCAACCGGTAGAGCTTCAGACTTGGTAGAGCAGATGCTGAGCAGGAGTTAATCAGACTTGGTCACACACAGGCAGAGGTCGGCAACGGGCTGGCGGCAACGGTACAAGGGAGAAGGCAGAAACGAGGTCAAACAAGCCGGGGTTGGGTTCAGGCAGCAGTCAAGGAAGGTCCAAAGGTAAGCCGGGTCACAACGGGTAAACACTACGGAGATACAGGAACACAGGATGATCACGGAACAAGACACAGAGCTGTTTGATCAGGCAGCACCGAGTCAGTGTAGAGGCAGGCTTGAAATAGGCTGATTGGCGCCAAACGCCGCGCACGTGCGCGCGCCGATTCGCCAAAGCGCGCCGCGCCCCCGCACGCGCCCGAGCGCGCCCCCGACACCAGCGTGCACGCCCACACTACCGGGCATGTCAAAGGCAGCACCCACAGGCGGACGCGCGCTAGCGCGAACGCGCGAACGCGCGTACGCACGAACGCCCGGACGCCACCCCGCACGCCACGGCTGGTCAGCCCAGACACGCCGGCGCCCCCAGGGACACGCGCCCCAGCACGCACAGGGCACGAGCACCAACGCGCACCGGCGCGCACCGGCGCCCAACCAGGTAACCTCTCTGACACTCCTGCTGCATTTTTGGACTTGTGGATTTTATCCATAAGTCCTTCAAATGCGTTTCCACAATAGTTGGTCATGATAAATGATGTTGTAGAAAAAACTACAAAAAACAGAAGAACAACAAAACAACAAACAACAAGGGAAAAAAAAAGAAGGGAAGGGGGGTCATTGGCAAAATATAAAATAGTATGGAAAATATATAGTATAAAAATGTGCTGTTATGACGTATAATTATATATATTTAGAAAATTGATAAATTTGAATACCATCTGTCTTTAGAGTGATGGGTGGGTAACACCCGGATATTCAAATTTTAAAAGGGTAAGACCGAGAGATCAAATGAAACACCACATCCCAATAAATGAATAAACAAAAAATTGGAGGGACAACAGGTAACAAACCTCGGGACTTTTAAGGTGTAGATTGAACGACACTAATACAAAATATAAAATATGACCAACTATTGTGTGCCCTCCCCAAAATCCATAACAATTCCATTAATCCCCAGGACGTCCCATAGTTTCTGGGAATGGTTGCCTCACTGAAACTGTCAGTGAGTTGTTGATGATTTTCTGAGACCCCATGTCGAGGGCCTGGCGTCTTATTTGCAAGACACCAGTGACCTCCTCAGAACACTTGATGGCATTACAGTTCTTGAGGCAGCATGGCTGGTAGCCCTTGATGTTGAGGCCCTCTACAACTCCATCCCCCATGAGTTGGGTGTTGGGGTTGTGGAGGGCTTCATTTCTGAAAATGACACATCATGATGTGTGAGTGTGAGGCATTTTACGTGGGGAAAACCCCTTTTTCCATCGTATCAGGGATTATGTTTCCCTGGTACTTAAAAAGAAAATGGAGACACCCATAAGCCGTCATATGGGCCTCTACCATAATTTTGATGAATCAAAGATGCATTTTTTTGCCCTTGAACATGTCCCCCCCCAATGAGCGAGGGGGCCACAATGATAAAATCTTATTACAACGTGAGGCCAGATGGACCTATGATTTATGTGCTTTTAAGCATCCTGGTCTTAATGATGCCTTAAGCTTTAAAGAGGAAGTAAACCCTGATGGGTTTTACTTCGTCTTTGTTTCCCTGCAAAGGTAAAGCACAATGGGCTACTATGCATTGCATAGTAGCCCATTATGTATCACTTACCTGACACAGGAGCCTGCGATGTCACCGCTGTCCCCTCTTCCAAGAAGCATCCATCTTCCTTGTGGTTGCGCTGTGATTGGCCGGAGCCGCAATGACATCACTCCCGCGCATGTGCACGGGAGCCGCCACTAATGGCACGATCGCCGTTAGTAATGGCACACTCAGTGCGCCTGCTCGCCTTTGTCTACGGCGCATGCGCCGTAGACATCGGTGCCTGGCTTTTGAAAATATCTCCTAAACTGTGTAGGTGATATTTTTTGCAAATAATCTTAATCTAGGCTTATGTGTAGGTAAAGTGGTCTGTAAGGGTTTACAAACACTTTAAGCCATTTCTGTAAAGATAGTTGTAGTGTATTTTACTGATTTAATTTCCTTACCCTTTTTTCGGTTTATTGGCTGAATGTTTAATTAATTAATATATTTTCTGGTGACTATTTAAATCACTAAAGATAATGTAAATTGCACTATGTTGTTATATATGCTGTTTAATTGTATATTTTGAACCTTTCCAGACTGCCAACTAAATAATCTATTCAATGGATTGGGTTTATTAACTTTATTCCCAATTACTTTAATTCGATGTGTTTTCAAACTATCTCGAATTTATTGTTGCCAACAATACTATATGTGCACACTTTTTTTCCTTCCCCCATCTTTTGGTTTTCATTCTGTCCCTGTGGTTTGTACGGACGCCCGGGGCAATTATTGGTCGATTTTCAATATTCTGTCAAATTTGATCCCTATTGGGGATGCCTTGTGTTTGTGCCTCTGTTTTTAAAGTATTTGTTACTCCTTTTTATTCTTGGTTTGTCACATAGGAACATGCAGACTTGTCTGCATTTCTCCATTTCTGTTCAGCTTGGCTGTGTCCCAGTGTTTCCGTCTAGTGTGTCTAGTGTGCGGTGAAGGGTCCTCTGGAGAAAATTGGAAGATACTTAGATGCCCTACTGAAAGAAATGGTCTTTGAGTTACCCTCATACATTAGAGATACCCTTGATGTATTAGCAAAAATTGAAGAGGTAACCGTATCTCCTGGAACTCTCCTGGTAGGCATTGATGTAGAGTCTCTTTATACATCTATACCCCATGCATGGGGCTTGGCAGCAGTGGCACACTTTCTTGACCAGAAATTTCCACGTATGGGACCTCAGAATGAGTTCATCCTTGAGATGCTGCAGTTTGCCCTGAGTAAAAACTGCTTTGAATTCCTAGGGGTCTATTATAGACAAATACAAGGCACCTCCATGGAGGCCCCTTGGGCACCTTCCTACGCATGTTTACATCATGGTTATTGGGAAGAGAAAGTTGTTTATTGCTCTGAATCTTATCTAGACCATGCTAAAATGTGGCTAAGATTTATCCATGATGTCCTGCTGCTTTGGCAGGGGTCTGTCGAATCCCTTGAAGAGTTTTTGAGTGAATTGAACGAAAACAGCCGTAATATACGCCTAACATTTACCTACGACTTGAACTAAATTTCTTTTCTGGACCTCCTAATAAGGATTGATGGAGACCATCTGTCCACGAAAACGTTTCGTAATGCAACAGCAGCAAACGCCCTTCTTGAGGCAACCAGCCATCATCCTAAGTCCTTGGTCAGAGGTATACCAACAGGGCAGTTTCTGAGAATTAGACACAACTGCTCACTGGATCAAGACTATCAGGCTGAATCAAAGCAACTCTATAAAAGATTTAGAGAAAGGGGTTACCCGCATAGATCTTTAAAGAACTCAAGAAAACGAGCATCTGCAATTGACCGGAAAGAACTGCTAATACCAAAGAATGACCAAGATGCCAACAAGAGCCTTTCTGATCAAGTGAAAATCATCACCACGTTTGGTACACAGTGGGAAGATGTGCGAACGATCTTGACTAAACATTGGCACGTACTGACTCGAGCGCCCCAGATGGCTTCTATAGTTGGCCCTAAACCCTTCATGGTAGCAAGAAGAGCCAAAAATCTGACTGATGAACTCGTCAGATCTGAATATACCAGACCCAATCCACGCAATTGGCTCACGGACCTGCCTCCATTGCGAGGGATGTATGCTTGTGAAAAAAAAATGCCATATTTGTAGATTTGTAGATAGATCTGACTCATTTACAGATGCAACAGGAAGAAAGGTGTATCAAATTAAACATTTCATTAACTGCAATACTACACGATTACTGTATATGCTGAAATGTCCCTGTCATAAACTGTATATAGGCAAAACAAAGCATCCTTTAAAGGTCCGTATAGGGGAACATCTCTCAAGTATTCGTTGCCCAGATGACGATACCCCCATAGGAGAACACTTTTCAAAATATCACAATAGGGAAACAAACGGACTAAAAATTAAGGGGTTCTATGCCTTAAAACTCCCAGTAAGAAAAGGTGACTTCGACCTGATACTTCTTCAAAAAGAAAAGGAGTGTATTTTTCGGCTGGGGACGCTTGCGCCGAATGGATTAAACACTGAGCTGAATTTACAGGTATTCTACTATAATCATCATTAAAATCACAACGTTGTCACTTAAAAACGCATGCCCATGAGCTCAGCCATATCCCAGTCATCCACACGTGTCAATCATCTCAAGTCATTAAGTGTGACTTAGTATATAATACTTAAATGCATTTAGGCAAAGTGAGTTCCAGGAAACCTTGGTAGCACAAGTCGGTACCTGTATTGTGCTTAACCATGGACCTCCAGACTCCCTATATGCCTATAGAGCTGCTGCATTAAGTCTCTACAATGTTGAAGAAAGCATCTCAGACAAATAAATGCAATTCTGGCTAAAAAGTATTCCTGATAGTTAGTGAACAGGACAGGTTTGATTTCTAGATGTAGCAGTGTCAATCATAGAGATAATGTAAAAAAAAAAAAATATTATAATAATAAAAAATGCAGCATGCTGTGATGCAAGCATGCGACTTGAGTCAAGCAGAAACAATAGATCCACAAGCCTGTTAGTCATTCGGCACCATGTTTGTTGAAACATTAAAAATAGTACCGCATATAGTTTGGATAGGAAAATATAGTCAGCTGAGTCAAAACACAGAGCCTCCAAAAAAAAAAAAAAAAAAAAAAAAAAAAAGTTCAGGCTGTGATGGCTTGCTGGATATACCAGTTGAAAAGAGACTCACTGTTTAGATGATATTAGATGGGTTCTCAATTGCAGCGACAAGGTGGTGAATCCAGAATTCTTTGCAGGGGTCCACAGGTGTGCAGGATGCGAATCTCTGTATTCCTAGTTCTGGTGACACGCACAGGATGTTAGCCACTCAAAACCAGCATAGGGCCGCCTGGCCATTTTCTTCCAGTTTTCGTTCGTTTGTGGATTTCCAGTTTGCGGAGATAGGATGACTATAGTCACCCCCCAGGTAATGTAATGTCGGGTCCCGGCAATATGGATGAAAATTATTGAGAAAAACGGCATGGGTACCTTTTGGGTCTTGTAAAAACGACCCTTTGGGTCTTGTATGGCTATTAAGGGGAACCCTGCACCCAAATTAAAAAAAGAAAAGGCATGGGGTCCCCAGGCCCTATATACTCTGAACAGCAGTATACAGGTGGTCCAAACAAGACAGGGACTGTAGGTTTGTTCTTAAGTATAATCTGTTTGTAATTTGAAACAGGTACATTTTGTAAGTGTAGCTCCAGCCAAAAAATCAATTTTTATGCTTTTTGGATAACATGGGGAAGGATTATCACCCCGTAACATTTGTTTTGCTGTCTGTGTCCCTGTTCAGAAGATTTCACCTCAGTTTCTGTCCCAATGAGAATTGGAATTTGAAAATTTTGGGTTATTGGGGAAACAAGGATTGGTGATAAAGCATCAGTGGAGACACCTTTTTCCCATATTAACTCTTACAGATGAGAATTTCCCTTCCTAGGGGTAGATTTTCTCTCACTTCCTGTTGTCTCTCTCCGTTTGTAAGTAAGATGTTTGAAAGTAGGGGACTGCCTGTATATACTATACGACCTGCCCTATATAATCTGCAGAAAATTGGGCCTTAGGTGTTGGTGGTACCAGAGCACTGTAAGCCCTCACAGTTACTCTTGGTGGGCGCTGGAACGGGCCCTGCTATGAAATATTATATCAAGAATTGTAAGTAAACGCCCCTGTTAAACAGGGGCAGAAAAATTGGGCCTTTGGTGGTGGTGCCACAACACTGTAAGCCCTCACAGTTACTCTTGGTGGGAGCAGGAATGGGCCCTGCTGTGAAATATTATATCAAGAATTGTAATTACATGCCACTGTTAAACAGGGGCAGAAAAATTGGGCCTTTGGTGGTGGTGGTGCTACAACACTGTAAGACCTCACAGTTACTCTTGGTGAGCGCAGGAACGGGCCCTGCTGTGAAATATTAGATTAAAAAATTGTAATTACACTCCCCTGTTGAACAGGGGCAGAAAAATTGGGTCTTAGGCAGTGGTGGTGGTGCCACAACACTATAACACCTCACAGATTCTGTTGTTGAGCGCAGGAACGGGCCCTGCTGTGAAATATTAGCACAAATATTGTAATTGCATGCCCCTGTTAAACAGGGGCAGAAAAATTCAGCCTTAGGCACTGGTGATGGTGCCAAAACACTGCAACCCCTCACAGATACTCTAGTTGAGCTCAAGAACGAGCCATGCTGCAAAATATTACATCAAAAATTGTAATTACACGCCCCTGTTAAACAGGGGCAGAAAGATTGGGCCGCCTTAGGCACTGGTGGTGGTGCCACAACACTGCAACCCCTCACAGATACTCTAGTTGAACGCAAGAATGAGCCCTGCTGCAAAATATTACAGCAAAAATTGTAATTGCACGCCCCTGTTAAACAGGGGCAGAAAAATTGGGCCTTAGGCACTGGTGGTGGTGCCCTGAAACAAAAATGTTCTTAGAAGCTATCAACATGAACATTGAAGAGGAATAGGATAGTCACTCAGCATAACAGGATAGTCACTCAGCATAGGCAGTCTTCCAGGGATCTCACATTCATAGAAAAATTTATCGGTTACATCAGAATCAGGTGCTTGGTAGATGGTGATCCAAGACTCATTTCCAAGATTCATTTTTATGAAGGTGAGCCAATCAACTGAGTCTGTGGACAGAAGCACTCTGTGATTGGTTACAAAGCCTCCAGCAGCACTGAAAGTCTCCCCCGGGGTTGAGGCAGAGAGCACACCCCAAACGACCGTCGGCCACGGCAGCCAGAGTGACCCAAGCACCCATGAAAGCCGTCAGGCAGGGACAATTGGCGAGGCTGGAAAGTGTGGAAGAAACTGTGAAAAATATAAAATAAGAAAAAGTGTATAAGTCAATATCTGAGTGTGATAGGTATGAAATGAGTGAGAACAGCATAGCTAAGCTATGAGTGTATGGAGAGGAGCTGAGAGATATGGGAAGTGTGGAAGTGTGTTGGTAGGATAAAAAAAAAAAAAAAAAATTTTTTTTTTTTTTTATGTTTATTTTTTGTTACTTCTTTTTTTCTCGCTGTATTATAATTCATTTGATAGAGACCTACGGTCCCTCTCTTGTTCATTGATTTATTTCAATGCAAGAGTCGCTTATATAACCTTGTTTATATATATTTCTATTCTTTACAATTGCCTTTGCATAGTGATTCTATTTAGTATAAACAATTTGAATCATCTCTCTTCCTAGCCATTTCCCTACATTTTCCCCTTTTTAATTCCTCTACCATACCCTTTTTCAATACAGTACAATATAACTTTGTCCCTTACGCCATATAGGAATTTTCATACATATACAATTATTCCATGTAACAATTTTTCTCCTGTCTTGGTCTTCGCTATTTTTCCTTTGGCCAAACTAACATTGATTTAATTCAGGGCTAATACTGCATTTTTTGTTTGTTTTGTTTTCCTTTAGTCAGATAAATACTGATTCAATTCAGGGCTAAAGTTTTTGTTGTTTTGTTGTTTTCCTTTAGTCAGACAAATACTGATTCAATTCAGGGCTAAAGCTTTTATTTACAAAAATTTTTTTATTTTTGTTGCTTTTCTTTAGTCAGATAAATACTGATTCAATTCAGGGCTAAAGTTTTTTATATCCTACACTTCTCTGCACAGTGATCGAATTCAGTGCAAAGAGTGAGCGTGCATTTTGTTGTTTTCTTTGCTATATTGATTTAATTCAAGGCAAAGAAATGTGTATTTGCTTTCGTTTTTGTACTCATCATTGAGTTGCCTTTGTTTTCTTTCTTACTTTCATTCTTTTCTGATTTCCTATTCCTTTTCACAGTCCACACAGTGTTATCTATTTATTCCTTATACACATTAGGTGCTGGGATCCGTCCGGTCCTCTCCCCGAGGTTGCAATGCGCCCAGTCCGGGACCCGTCACCCTCCTGTTCGTCGACGTGGGCGGGCCCTGGCGCATCGGCGTCATGCTCCCCACATCCCGTCTGCGGCGCCATTTCCGCCGCATAGGGGACTCTTGGTGGTTATCCATCTCCGGGCCCAGGCGCTGTATGGGATGTTGGACGGCCGCATTTTTTGATTGGCTGTCCCTCCTCTCCCCTCTCCGTGTCATCACGCCCGCGCATGACGTTGGCGTGAGCGCGCCCCTGACCTGCGGCTTTAAACGGCAGTCTCTGGCCGGGCACCTAGGGATCTCGTCATGAATTTGGGACATCTGGTTTGGCTCGGCACTCACCACACAGGTAATTCCTCTATACACTGTCACTCTGGCTCATCCACATCAGCAATGGCTTCTTATTTGCACACACACCCTATCCTACCAACACACTTCCACACTTCCCATATCTCTCAGCTCCTCTCCATACACTCATACCTTAGCTATGCTGTTCTCACTCATTTCATACCTATCACACTCAGATATTGACTTATACACTTTTTCTTATTTTATATTTTTCACAGTTTCTTCCACACTTTCCAGCCTCGCCAATTGTCCCTGCCTGACGGCTTTCATGGGTGCTTGGGTCACTCTGGCTGCCGTGGCCGACGGTCGTTTGGGTGTTTTGTGCTCTGTGCCTCAACCCCGGGGGAGACTTTATGGACCCAGACCAATGCTGCATTCTAACACATAGATCATCATTAATCAATGCATTTTTTGTGAGTATTTAGATATTAACATCTTCAGTGTATCTCTCCTAAAATATCTGTTCATACATTAATATATACCTCACTGTCTCAATACAGCTAAATTGCATCGGACTCCTGATGATTGGTTTCAAGCCAAGAAACGCGTTGAGTTAATAACTATTGATGCACCTATTTACTGTACAATGTATTTTTTCTTGTAACTGTACAACCAGTATTGGAATTTTGCCTCATAATATACTGCTGTTAACATGTTCAATTATGGTCTAAGATGTGTACTTTTATGACTGTATCTGGCTCAAGTACCTATGTTATTAAACTTTTATACCATGATTATCCTACAATACTATCTGTGGACATTACCTTGTACAGCACCTATCTACACCACAACACATACTATTCAATTAACATACTCACCAACAGGCCTCATGCAAAGTCCCGCTTCTATCCTCTAATTTCCTAATCTAGAAGGGAGGGTCAAGTGGAAACAAAAGGTAATAAGTGTGGGGGATGAGCTGATGGAAAAAATTAAGATACAGTTGTTAGGTGTGGGTAGGATAGGCTTCTCTGAATAGAAGGGTTTTCAGGGATCGTCTGAAAGCTAATAAAGTAGGAGATAAGCGGACAGATTGGGGTAGGGCATTCCATAGGATCGGAGAGGCTTTGGAAAAGGCCTGGAGGCGAGCATGGGAGGAAGTGACAAGGGAGCTAGAGAGCAGGAGGTCTTGAGAGGAACGAAGAGAGCGAGTAGGTTGGTATTTAGAGACTAAGCTAGTGATGTAGCTGTGGGCAAAATTGTGGATGGCTTTGTACGTAGTTGTTAGAATTTTGAATTTAATTCTTTGGCCGAGCGGAAGCCAGTGGTTGGATTGGAAGAGAGGAGTGGCAGACACAGAGCGATTGGTAAGGTGGATGAGTCTGGCAGCGGCATTCATAATGGATTGAAGAGGTGATAGACTATGTAGAGGTAAGCCAATGAGAAGGGAGTTGCAGTAGTCGAGGCGAGATATGACCAGCGAGTGAATTAGGAGCTTTGTTGTGTCATTGGTTAGAAAGGGGTGTATTTTGGAGATGTTGCGGAGGTTGAGGCGGCAGGATTTGGACAGTGATTGGATGTGTTGCTTGAAGGAGAGTTCAGAGTCTAAGACTACACCTAGAACCTTGGCATGTGGGGATGGGCTTATAGTTGTGCCATCGATTTTGACAGAGAGATCAGGGGAAGAGGCATATGGGGGAGGAAAAATTATAAGTTCGGTTTTGGCTAGACTGAGTTTGAGGAAGTGGTGTGACATCCAGGCTGATATGTCTGAGAGTAAATTAGTGATACGTGAGGAGACAGAGGGAGTGAACTGAGGGGTAGAGAAATAGATATGGGTGTTGTCAGTGTAGAGGTGGTATTGGAAGCCATGGGTAGCTATCAGTTGAGCCAGGGAGGTGGTGTAGATTGAAAATAGTAGAGGTCCAAGAACAGAACCCTGAGGGACCCCAACAGAGAAAGGAAGAGGAGAGGCGGAAGTAGAGTTATAAGAGACGCGAAAGGTGCTGTTGGATAAGTAGGAAGAGAACCAGCGAAGTGTACACGGAGACCAAAGGCGTGTAGTTTTTTGAGCAGGAGGGGGTCGTCAACCGTATCAAAGGCACCAGAGAGGTCCAGGAGTAAGAGTACAGAATAGTGTCGATTGGTTTTGGCTGTTAGTAGATCGTTTGTTAGTTTTAGGAGAGCAGTTTCTGGGGATTGTTGCGGATGAAATCCAGACTGAAGGGGATCAAGAAGGCCATTATCAGCGAGGTGGACGCTCAGTCGGTTGTAGACCAGACGTTCGAGGAGTTTGGATAAGAAGGGGAGCAAGGAGATGGGGCATAGGTTGTTAAGATTGGATGGGTCCAGTGAGGGCTTAAGTATGGGTCTGACAAGTGCATGTTTTAGAGAGTTAGGGAAGATGCCAGATGAGAGGGAGAGATTGAAGATGTGGGTTAGAGAGTGTAGCATAGGGCCAGAGGGTAAACGTAGCATTTGTGAGGGAACAGGATCCAGAGGGCAGGTGGTAAGGTGGACATTAGCAAGTAGTTTAGCAACTTCGTCTGTAGTGGTGGGGTTGAAAGAGGGAAATAATGATTGTGCCTGTGGGCATGAAGTGTAAAGCGTGGAGGGTGTCGGCACAGTAGAGATCTCCGCGTGAATAGTATCAATCTTCTGTTTGAAGTGATTGGCGATCTCTTGGGCAGTGAGTAGGGATGAGCTTCGTGTTCGAGTCGAACCCATATTCGACTCGAACATCGGCTGTTCGATCTTTTGCCGAATTGCGAACGATATGGGCTGTTCGCGCCAAATTCGTGTGGCGCGTCACGGCCCATAATTCATTGCGGCATCGCAGTGCATTGCTGGCTGATGATTGGCCAAGCATGCACTATGAATACAAGTTAGTGTAGTGAGACCTCTGCACAGTGTTCAGCTAAAGCTACAAATTAGTGTAGTTCGTCCTCCTCACAGTGTTCAGCTAAACCTACAAGTTAGTGTAGTGTGTCCTGCTCACAGTGTTCAGCTAAAACTACAAGTTAGTGTAGTGAGACCTCTGCACAGTGTTCAGCTAAAGCTACAAGTTAGTGTAGTGAGACCTCTGCACAGTGTTCAGCTAAAACTACAAGTTAGTGTAGTGCGTCCTGCTCACAGTGTTCAGCTAAAACTACAAGTTAGTGTAGTGCGTCCTCCTCACAGTGTTCAGCTAAACATAGTTACATAGTTACATAGTTAGTAAGGTTGAATAAAGACACCAGTCCATCGAGTTCAACCTGAGTGAGTGTGGGTGCATGTCTACAATTATTACTATTTTTTTTATTTAAGGTACCCATATAGCGCTGTGTCATTTTTTTTTTTTTTTTTACGCAGCACTCCACACATATATCGCACACTCACATCGGTCCCTACCCTCAAGGAGGCCCCAATCCAAGGTCCCTAACATTCATATACTAGGGCCAATTTTTGGACAGAAGCCAATTAACCTACCAGCATGTCTTTGGAGTGTGGGAGGAAACCGGAGTACCCGGAGGAAACCCACGCAGGCACTGGGAGAACATGCAAACTCCAGGCAGGTAGTGTCGTGGTTGGGATTTGAACCAGCGACCCTTGTTACTGCTAGGCGAGAGTGCTATTCACTACACCACTGTGCTGCCCTAAAACCTACAAGTTATTTTTTTGCGAGCTCTGCACAGTGTTCAGCTAAAGCTACCTGTAGAAGGTTGGTGGTGTTCTCATACTACAGGCAGGCAGTTGATTTTGCTAGCTGCAGTATCAGTATATATATATATATATATATATATATATATATATATATATATATATATATATCCCAGCTTAGTGCAGCTACAGGCCATTAGTATGTCTGGAAGGCCAAGAAGGAGAGGCAGACAGTCACAAGCCAATAAAAGAGGGCAAGCAGGCTCTGTGTCTAGTGCTGGTCATGGAGACGGTGCATCCTCATCAGCACGTGGCCATGGGACACGCTTGGCCTTTTTTTCGGCAGCTGGCCATGTTGAACATGTGGAAGACTTGGTCGAGTGGATGATCAAGCCGTCCTCATCCTCCTCATCCTCTCTCACCCATGCTCAGGGTACTTTGTCTGGCAAAGCAGCGGCCTCTTCCCTCGGCTCAATGTCATCAGTGACTCCTTCCCTAGCCTCACCATGTACTCCTGAGGAGTCCCTCGAACTGTTTGACCACAGTGTTGGGTACATGCTCCTGGAGGGTGCCCAGCGTTTGGAAGGCTCTGATGATGATACTGAGCTAGATGAAGGCAGTAACATGAGCACGGACAGAGGGGGTGCCCAAGAAGGACAGCAATCTGGCAGTCATGCTCCCCTTGCTGCAGCATACTGCCAGGTTTGCTCCAGTGATGAGGAGGGAGGGGATGATGAGGTCACTGACTCAACCTGGGTGCCTGATAGGAGAGAGGAGGAGGAGGAGGCGGCACATCACCAACGAGGCAGGATGCCCTCCAGGGGCCAGCCTAAGGGCAGCACACTGACTTCATCACACCCCAAAGCTCCACATGTGCAGGGCGCTGCAGTCTCTGCGCGTTATTCAAAAAGTTATTTGGTGTGGGCCTTTTTTGAGACGAGTGCATCAGATCGCACCACTGCTATTTGCAACATATGTCTCAAGCGTATCTCGCGTGGCCTAAACATCTCCCGCTTGGGTACCACATGCTTGACCAGACATATGTTGACCTGCCATGCAGTTCTTTGGTAAGCGTATCTAAAAGACCCACACCAAAGAACAAAGAGGACCTCTCCTTGCTCCTCATCAGCTGAGATCTCCAACCCCACTATACCTTTAGTCCTCTCCGAGACCTCCACTGAGAGGAATGAAGGTGTAGAATTAGGTGTGTCACAGCCAAGTACTTGTGGGCAATCTGCTTTCGGTACACCAACATCAGATTGTACCAGGCAAATTTCCCTGTCCCAGCTGCTGCACCGCCAAAAGAAGTTTGCTCCCAGCCATCCACATGCCCAGCGTTTGAATGCTAGCTTGGCTAGCACTTCAACTGCTGCCTTTTCAGTTGGTAGACTCTGCTCCCTTCCGTGAGTTTGTGGAATGTGCGGTTCCTCAGTGGCAGGTACCCGAACGCTACAGAAGGTGAGATTCCGGCTCTCTACCAGCATGTGGAAGGCAGTGTCCATGCCTCGCTGGACAGGGCGGTCAGCGGTAAGGTGCATATTACCGCTGACTCATGGTCCAGCAGGCATGGACAGGGACGTTACCTAAGTTTCACGGCGCATTGGGTGACTCTGCTGGCAGCTGGGAAGGATGCAGGATAAGGTGCAGTAGTGTTGGAGGTTGTTCCGCCACCACGCCTCCAAAATGCGACTACTAATGATTGTGACACACCTCTCTCCTCCACCCCCTCCTCTTCTTCTTCCTCCATGGCCTCTTCCTGTGCTTTGTCCTCGGAACCAGCAGTGCTCCCTAGGCGTTCAAGGGGCTACGCATGTACGCAGGCCAAAAGATGCCATGCAGTGCTTGAGCTGGTGTGCTTGGGGGACAGGAGCCACACTGGGGCAGAGGTTCTGTCAGCTCTGCAGGGGCAGGTTCAGAGGTGGTTGACGCCACGCCAACTTAAGGCAGGAATGGTGGTTTGCGACAATGGCACCAACCTCCTCTCTGTCCTCCGACAGGGACAAATGACCCATGTGCCCTGTTTGGCTCACGTCCTTAACTTGGTGGTGCAGCGGTTCTTGGGCAGGTACCTGGGCTTACAGGATGTCCTGAGGCAGGCCAGGAAAGTCTGTGTGCATTTCCGCCGGTCATATAATACCAGTGCTCGGCTGGCGGACCTCCAAAAGGAGTTTAACCTGCCCAAGAACCACCTAATCTGTGACATGCCCACCAGGTGGAACTCAACGTTGGCCATGCTGCAGCGGCTGCACACGCAGCAGAGGGCCATCAATGAGTACCTGTGCGACTATGGCACCAGGACAGGGTCAGGGGAGCTTGGTTTTTTTCCCCACGCCAGTGGGCCATGATCAGGGATGCATGCACTGTCCTGTCACCATTTGAGGAGGCCGTGAGGATGGTGAGCAGTGACAGTGCATGCATCAGTGACACTGTCCCCCTTGTCCATCTGTTGGAGCACACGCTGCGTGGAATAATGGACAGGGCACTTGAGGCAGAACAGAGGCAGGAAGAGGAGGACCTCCTTAGCTCTCAAGGCCCCCTTTATCCAGACAGTGTTCCTGCGTGCCCGCCGATCACACAGGAAGAGGATGAGGAGGAGGAGGATTGTGTCAGTATGGAGGTGGAGCTTGGCACTCAGCATCAGCAGTTGTCTTTAAGGGATCAGTCCCAAGAAACACATGGACTTGTACGTGGCTGGGAGGAGGTGGCTGCGGACCATGTCATCCTTAGTGACCCAGAGGACTCTGGACCGAATGCCTCAGCAAATCTACGCTGCATGGCCTCCCTGATCCTGCAAAGCCTGTGTAAGGATCCTCGTATTCATGGTATCAAGGAGAAGGACCAATACTGGCTGGCAACCCTCCTTGATCCACGTTACAAGGGTAAGGTGGCGGACCTTATCTTGCCGTCGCAGAGGGAGCAGAGGATGAAACATTTTCGGGAGGCCTTGCAGAAAGGTTTGTGCAACGCGTTCCCAGAGACTGGGAGGTTACAAATTCCTCTTTCTGGACAACGTGTTGCTGAGGCTTCGGTCAGTCAAAGAAGGAGCGGTGGAGAAGATGGCCGTCTGACTGATGCATTCAGACAATTTTTTGGTCCGCAGCCCCAAGGTATGATCAGTTCCAGCAACCATCGCCAGCGTCTGTTTTACATGGTGCAGGAATACCTAGTGACAAGATCTGACTTGGACACCTTTCCCACCGAAAATCCTCTGGGTTACTGGGTCTTGAGGATGGATCACTGGCCAGAGCTTGCACAGTATGCAATTGAGCTACTGGCCTGTCCTGCATCCAGCGTTCTTTCGGAACGCACATTCAGTGCTGCTGGAGGTTTTGTAACCGATCACAGGGTGCGTCTGTCCACCGACTCGGTTGATCGACTGACCTTCATAAAAATGAATCAGTCTTGGATCACCACCAGCTACCAAGCACCTGATGCTGATGTAACCGAATATTTTTTTTTGAAATCTCAGATCCCTTCAAAGACTGTCTATGCTGATGCTGAGTGACTATCCTGAGTAATTATCCTCTTCCTCCTCAATGATCACGCTGATAGCTTGTAAGAACATTTTTGGTTCTGGGCGCCGTCACCAGTGCCTGAAGCCCAATTTTTCAGCCCCTGTTTAACAGGGCCGTGTAATTACAATTTTTGATGCAATACTTTGCAGCAGGGTTCGTTCTTGCGTTCCAACTAGAGTATCTGTGAGGGGTTGCAGTGTTGTGGCACCAGCACCAGTGCCTAAGGCCCAATTTTTCAGCCCCTGTTCAACAGGGACATGTAATTACAATTCTTGATCTAATATTTCACAGCAGGGCCCGTTTCTGTGCCCACCAAGAGCGAGTGAGGACTTACAGTGTTGTGGCACCAGGACCACCACCACCACCAAAGGCCCAATTTTTCAGCCCCTGTTCAACTGGGGCATGTAATTACAATTCTTGATCTAATATTTCACAGCAGGGCCCATTTCTGTGCCCACCAAGAGCGAGTGAGAACTTACAGTGTTGTGGCACCAGCACCACCACCACCAAAGGCCCAATTTTTCTGCCCTTGTTCAACAGGGGCATGTAATTACAATTCTTGATCTAATATTTCACAGCAGGGCCCTGTGAAGGCTTACAGTGTTGTGGCCACAACAACACCTAAGGCCCAAATTTCTGCTGAGTATATAGGGCAGGCCCCTACTTTCAAACATCCAACTTACAAACGACTCCTACTTGCAAACGGAAGGAGACAACAGGAAGTGAGATGAAATCTACCCCTAGGAAGGGAAATTCTCTCCTGTAAGAGTTAATATGGGAAAAACATTTCTCCTTTCCACTGATGCTTTATCACCAATCCTTGTTTCACAAAAAAACCCAAATTTCAAAAAACATTTGTCATTGGGACAAAAAGTGAGGTTAAATCTTCTGAAGAGGAGCACAGACAGCAAAACAAATGTCACAGGGGTGATAACCCTTCCCTATGTTTTCCAAAAAGCTTAAAAAAGATTTTTTGGCTGGAGCTAAACACGTTAAAAATGTACCCGTTCAAAATTACAAACAGATTCTACTTAACAACAAACCTACAGTCCCTGTCTTATTTGCACCGCCTGTATACTGCTGTTCAGAGTATAGTGGCCCCACACCTTTCCTTTTTTTAATTTGGGTGCGGGGTTCCCCTTAATATCCATACAAGTCCCAAAGGGCCTGGTAATGGACTGGGGGGTACCCATGCCGTTTGTCTCACTGATTTTCATCCATATTGCCAGGACCCAACATTACATTAAGCCCACAAGCAGTTTTAAATTACTTTTTTTCCTTGTTACTTTACAGGCATACTATAGAAACCCCCCAGGTACGATATTTAAAGGAATATTTCACTTTTTTTTTTTTTTTTACTTTAAGCATCATTAAAATCACTGCTCCTGAAAAAACGGCCATTTTTAAAAGTTTTTTTTGCATTAATACATGTCCCCTGGGGCAGGACCCGGGTCCCCAAACCCTTTTTAGGACAATACATGCAAATTAGCCTTTAAAATGAGCACTTTTGATTTCGAACGTTCGAGTCCCATAGACGTCAATGGGATTCTAACGTTCGTGCAAATTTTCGGTCCGTTTGCAGGTTCTGGTGCGAACCGAACTGGGGGGTGTTCGGCTCATCCCTAGCAGTGAGTGAGTTGGCGGGTGGAGGCAGTGGAGGATGAAGAAGAGAGTTGAAGGTGGAGAAGAGTTGACGGGGACAGGATGATAAGTTGCTAATGAGAGTGGTAAAATAGGTCTGTTTGGCAGAGAGGAGGCTGAAATTGTATTTTTGGAGGGCAGATTTATATTGGTTGAAATCTCTCTGGGACTTATGCCCCGTACACACGGTCGGACATTGATCAGATATTCCGACAACAAAATCCTAGGATTTTTTCCGACGAATGTTGGCTCAAACTTGTTTTGCGTACACATGGTTGCACAAAGTTGTCGGAATTTCCGATCGCCAAGAATGCGGTGACCTAAACCACGTACGACAAGACTAGAAAAGGCCGGTTCAGAACCAAGCGCGGCACCCTTTGGGCTCCTTTTGCTAATCTCGTGTTAGTAAAAGTTTGGTGAGAGACGATTCGCGCTTTTTCAGACTCGTGGTTTTCAGGTCGTTTTCTCCTGTTCAGTTTGTGCTTGTGGGTTTGTATCTGCTCTTCAGTGCATGCAAGCAAGCGCTGCGTGACTTTGTCATTGTGTTCTTGTTCGTTCGTTACTGTTTTTCAGGTCGCTCTTCACAGGCCTTGCTGTTCTTCAGTGCGTTCTGTTACTTCGTTCTGAGCAGCCGACCGTTTTCTAGCCATGTTGCGTATACGTACTCCTCGTAGAGTTCGTGCTGTGTGGGGGCTTGGTGTTGGGGTCCTGACCTTGACACAAGTCCAGTCCATGAACAGGGTGGGGAGGAGTTCATGGATCAAGAATTGGTTGCTCCAGTGTGACCAGTTCTGTCATATGCCTTTGCTCCATGAGATCCGTGAGAATAATCCTGATGATTTCAGGAACTTTCTCCGGATGACGGACCCCGTATTTCACCGTTTGTTGACTTTGCTGACCCCCTATATTAGCAGGCAGGATACCTGCATGAGACAAGCCATCACTCCGGAGCAGAGGCTCATCGCCACCCTGCGGTACTTGGCGATGGGGAGAAGCCTGCAGGACTTGAAGTTCTCGACAGGCATCTCCCCCCAGGCTCTGGGGATCATTATCCCAGAGACCTGTTCTGCCATCATCCAGGTCCTGCAGAAGGAGTATATTAAGGTAAGATTTTTATCCATTAACATCACATTTTATTGTATTTAATGTTTGCTAATATATTGTACTTCTTTCCTCATTCCCTAATTACCATCATTGTAATATGCTGTGAATGTCCCCTTTGTTCTCATGCATGCTGGATTTTTATGTAATTTTTTTTTTTTGGTCCTTCATACTTATTTGTCTTCACTTACTTCCCCAGCATGGTCTCCTGCCCCTATATTCACCTCATGTAGTCACTTAACAATGTATTTTATCAGCTTCATAGTAGTGCTTTACCCCAAACACCAATGTGATTTGTGCTTTAAATTCAGGCAGAGTGCCAGAGGCTTTTTTTTGGCGGTCCCCAAATCATTTGGAACCCTCCCTCCCCCCAACTGCTAAGTCAGCTGATACCAATTCTCTATCTATCCTCAATTATCTATCTGCTGACTTTGCCAAACCCATACACACTATACCCATCTCTTTTGTGGTCAGATGTATGGATGAATTCCCCAAAGCATGTAGTGCAAGGGCCTGCCTGTATACTTTCAAATGGTACTGTTTCAAGTTTTTGTATCCTATTATTATCTTTATAGGTAATAGCAGAATGTCCAAATGTGCTCAAATGTGTACAGTGTGTATTTATATCTTTGTATTATGACACTTCTTACCTGTCCAGTGGGCTGCCAATAGTGTAACTAAGGAGGGGCTGTTCCAAGTAATACACATTATTTAGGCATTCATCTCTCAATGAAGTGGAGAGGGTTAGCCGTCCAAGAGCTCCCCCCTATAATGTTAGAAATGGCCCATGAGAGTGGGGGGAAGGGGGAATATAACAGGTGTACCTTATACTTTGGTCTTTAAAAATTCCCATAAATCAATGTTATCTTGATGTTGGCCAAGAATGTTTGTGTCTAATCTGCTTTCCATGTTTATGTGCAAAAAGCCTAATTTTTTTTGTTTTCTTCAACAGTTTCCTTCCACGCCACAGGAATGGCAGACTGTGGCCTCCCACTTTGCCCAGTGGTGGGACTTTCCTAACTGCGGAGGGGCAATTGATGGGAAACACGTCCACATCATCCCACCACCCAACTCGAGGTCGTACTATTATAATTATAAGGGGTTCAATAGTATTGTGATGTTGGCGGTGGTGTCGGCTACTTACAAGTTCCTGTATGTGGATGTGGGGAAGAATGGCCGGATGTCAGATGGTGGAGTCATCACCCAGACCGAGTTCTACAGGCGTCTCAGAATGCCAGCTTGGACTTGCCACCTCCAGAAGATAATGTGGAAGGACTCCCATTCGTCTTCATTGTGGATGAAGCTTTTGCACTGGGGGACCATCTTATGCGGCCACTCCCGATGAGGACACTCACTCCGGACCAGAGGGTTTTTAATTACCGGCTGGCCAGAGCCAGAAGAGTGGTGGAAAACACGTTTGGAATCATGGCCAGCCGGTTCCGCCTATTTCTTATACCCATACATATGGCGGAGTACAAACTGAATCACATTATCCTGGCGTGCTGTGTTCTACACAACTTTTTACGGCAACATTCTGCCAACTATGCTGGCTCAGTTGGGCCTGAAGCCTGAATTCAGAATGAATCAACCCTGACGGCGATTGACAGTGGCCGTCCTGGCTTGCCCTCCCTGAGTGCCCGTGATGTCCGGCTAAGATACCTTGAATTCTTTGCGGGTAGGGGGGCCATCAATATGCCAGACAATGTGTGAAACCTTTATCAAATAAAAAAAACATTAAGCAAATCTTTGGTGACATTTACTGCTTGTGTTTGTTTTAGCTGACCCTGACAGAAATGTGTGGAGTCCTGAAAATAACGTGATTGTGTAACCTTACAAAGCACTGTTGGGTGTTATTTACTAAAGGCAAAGACACTTTACACTACAAGTGCACTTGAAACTGCACTTGTAGTGCAAAGTGGATTTGCCCTTAGGAAATAACCCCCATTGTCACAGAAAGCAGCAATTAGAGCACCACAAAAGTGTTGGAGCGTTGAGACAATTATCCACACATTCTTGATTAACAATCTTTTTAATACCTGCACAATCACATGTGCATTTTGAAAAGGTTTTTAAAACAAACCAACATGTTTGTTGTATAACAATTTTTGGGGTCACATTAGAAAAAGTAGAAATGTCCATTTAAGATAAAACAGGCATGTTTCAAACCAACAAGAAAGACACAAATCTTGAACTTACAAAGTTCACATTTGGTAGAACTTGAAGACAATATCAGACATGAGTATTTAGAAACTGTGTTTGATATTGCGTTAAGATGGGGTGAAGTCACCCCAGGAAAAGCCAAATTTTGAAGATGCACACAAATTTACGAATGTCAACATGTGCTAGCTGCCATCACGGGGGATCAAGGGATGTGTTTTGGGGGAGCAACCCCTTCCTCTCAGCTACTTTATTTTTGAGGAAGGGGTTGCACCCCCAAAACGCGTCCATTGATCTCCCGCGATGGCAGATAGCACATGTTGACACACTGTGTGCCTCTTCAAAATTTGGCTTTTCTACAATTCAACAAAAAATGTAAAAATTGTAGCACACCATAAAAAAAGGGATTTGGAGGGGTTTTAAACTCTCCCCAAAACATCAATGATGTTCTTATTTTTTTGAATAACATCATTGATGTTTTTCTTGATATTTTCCAATGCAACATTACACCCCATGATCTCCCCAATCAGGATCTGTGCACTTTCCGAGGTGAAATGCCCTGGATCCACAACATCACGATCATCTAAAAAGATAGAAACCAAAAAAAAAAAACATGTATTATAAATATGCCGGGATCCATCTCTTACCTGAGCCTGTGGTCGCAGACACTCACCTGTTGTGGTGCCAATTTCCACCACATCTTCCTCCTCCTGCTCTTCTTGTCTTTGGGGGATTTCCCCTTCTTCCAGAGGTGGGGGGTCTCTGGTCTCCTCGGATGAGGGGTGTCCTCCGAGTCTTTTCTCCCCTATGTAAAAAAAAAATGGTATACTTAGCACACAGATATTTGACGGCAGAACTATAAATATGAAACATTGCTTGGAAGTGGGGTACAATTGTCTATTTTGGCAGAGTTCCAAGATGTAGAATTTTTAGTGTCCTTTGTTAAGCTTCAATACTTTACCTGTTTTGTCAAAGCTTCACAGATGGAGACACCCCTATAGTATACACTGGAGCACCTGTGTGGGCCCCCTAATAAAAAGGGTGTTCTTGTGTCCCACACTAGTGCTCCAGTGTCCAGATGTGAAAACTGCTGCTGAGTGTCCTCTCCTTACACAGAATCGAGTTTGCATTTCATTCTAGTAACAAACCCATCTACACAACCAAATTATTTTTATACAAGTAGGCCCTAAAAAATGTGGTCAAATGCATATGGCCAAAACAATGGTGTTTTATAGGCCGAAAGAAAAAGGTTTGATACGAACGAATAATGTGCCCATGAACATGAAAGTTGCCATTTTAAACTGTACAACAGTTAAGAAAAGCACATGGAGCAGCACGAACTTAATAAACACAAAAAGAATAGGAACAGAGCTTAACTACTTACTTTTTTGCAGCACTCTCCGGATCTTTCTGTACTGCTCGTGTTCTCTTAATTTGAGGTCCGACCACGGCTTCCTGAGCTGATCTTTCGATCGTCGTACCCCGAAATTCCGGTGCAGACTTTTGACCACTTTCGCCATTATCTTGGCCTATCTGACATTGGGGTTGGGGTAAGGTCCATACTTTCCATCATAGTCGGCCCTCTTCAGGATGTCGACCATCTCCAACATCTCCACAAAGGACATATTTGAGGCCTTAAATCTTCTCCTTCTGGATCCAGACGTTTCCGGCTCTGGGCTTTCCTCCTCCTTCTCCTTGTTGCTGTAATTAGCACGCACCTGCTGTGTCTCCGCCATGTGCTCTTCCCCCACTGCGCCGAACGAAAAGGGGCAGGGAATAGACTAGAAAGAACGTCAGGGGCGGGCGGAGTTACACGCATGCGCAGTGTGTATAAAGCGTAACACGCGTGCATAGTACGTACGATCTGTGAGCGGAGAAAGGAGTATCGGAGGCGTCGATCGTGATAATGAGGGTAAGATCTAAACTTGGGCCTATACTGCTTCTAGATTGAGGTCTATATTGTAACAAGATTAGGAGAGTTTTGCCTGAAATTAGGGTTTGTTTTGTGTTGTGTATTGCAGATAAAATGGATGGCTTCAATGACCATAACTTCCTCCCCCTGTTCATACACAAGTACAGGGAGCTGCCCTGTCTGTGGCAGGTGAAACATCCACATTATAATAATAAACAAAAGAGGCAGGCAGCACTGGAGAAACTGCTGGAGTTGGTGAAGCCGGTGGTCTCCACGGCAACCATCCCCTATTTAAAAACCGAAATTGGTGGCCCGAGGAGTACTTATCTTAGGGAGCGCAAGAAGGTCACAGATTCCCAGAGATCTGGAGCTGCAGCAGATGACATTTATGTCCCCAGGCTGTGGTACTATGAGAGACTGCGATTTCTGTCAGACCACACTAAAGTCAGGGAATCCCTCTCAACCCTTCCTTCCACTCTTCCTTCCACCCCAGCTGAGGCTTCCGATGTCCGACCTGGTACTTCCAGCCAGGAAGAAGTGGAGGAGCCCAGATGGAGTCAGGTATAGCATTGTTCTACAGATTTCTGGTCAAGAAATAAATGATCTTTACTAGATGTTATTATTGATCACTAATTGCTGATTTATTAAAGTGTTTTACATATCAATAGACAGTAGTGGGCAAAAATATTTGGGACAAGAATGAAAAATGCTGGGCTCAGAATGATCATCAGTTATATTTCTTAACATTCAATTTGCAACAGTCATGAGGTGACAATTGTGTGTGATTGATGAATCAAAAACTCAAACTATGTACTTTTTCATACACAGGAAGACCTCAGCCAGGACGAGGCTGTGGAATGTGGCAGCCAGGAGGAGACGGGGCTAAGTTGCAGCCAGGAGAAGCCTGGGACCAGTCGGAGCCTGACCGAATCGCAGGTTCCTCCCCTCCGCCTTCCATACAAAAGACCCAGGAAGGGGAGTCACGTGCAGGATTCAGCGCTCAAGCTCATTCAGGAGGCTTCTACGTCCCTCAGAGCCTTACCCACTCCTGAAGAGGCCTTTGCCTGCATGGCTGCCACCAAACTGAAGGGCATGCAGGAGGGCCAACGCCTCATGTGTGAGAAACGTATTTATAAAGTCCTAACTAAGGGGGTGAGTGGTGAAATCACACCTAATACCGACGTGATTGAGTTGGACCATCCTCCTCCTCCTGCTGCCACAACTCCACCACCACAGTCACAGTGTGGAAGGAAGCGTGGAAGGAAGAACAGAGAGTGATGACCTGGGTTCAGTCTGGTCTGACAAAAGATGCAGCCTCTTGTATGACCACAGCCTGGGGACACAGATGTCATCTGCTGCTTTCAGGATCTCTGGGACTTCTGGACCAGACTGCACTCCCTTAGATATGGACTCCTCAGGCCACCAATTTTGCAGTAAAATAATTGATGTGTGCCCTGGGGGCCAAAGGCTTCACCAATTTCAGCTGTTTCTCCAGTGTTGCCTCCCTCTTTGTTTGGTTGTGAGCCCTTAATAAAGGAATTTTTGGTTCAATTATACTCGCCTATGTGTGTTTTCCTTAAAAAAAAAAAACAGTTTGTTTGTAATGAGGCAGGTACATTTCAAAATACAATGTGAAATTAACAAGAGACAGCAACACCAAACAATCTCATTGAGATTAAATAATACAAGATAATAATGGTGTTGTGGTAACCTGACACACAAAACACACCCAAAAATATTCTTGATTAAAAAGCAAACAAAATTACAAAAAAAAAACTGCCTTGAAAAAAAATTTTTTACAATTAAAAACAAACAAAAAAAAAATTGGTCAGATGTGACAAATCAAAATATATTGAGGGAATCCCGATAGATAATAAAGAAATAAGTTTGTGAGAAGTCTGTGTGAATATAAGCAGCAAAACTACTTAATTCTTCTCACATTATAAAGAAGAAGAGAGTGCGCTGTATTAAACCATTTTTTACATTGCAGCGTGATGAAAGTGCTGTATCCATTGCAAGCGCTAATTTTACCAGACCAAGCTGTTCCATCTCGGAATTTCTTCTGAGCATGCGTGGCACTTTGTGCGTCGGAACTGGCCACACACGGTCGGAATTGACGCAATTGGATTTTGTTGTTGGAAAATTTTATAGCCTGCTCTCAAACTTTGTGTGTCGGAAAATCCGATGGAAAATGTCCGATGGAGCCCACACACGGTCGGAATGTCCGACAACACGCTCCGATCGGACATTTTCCATCGGAAAATCCGACCGTGTGTACGGGGCATAAGTCTTATGCCACAGGCGCTCAAGAGCACGACTACGTTTTTTCAGACTTCTAGTATCATGTTTGCCAAGGTTGAAGGGGTCTGGGCTTGATTCTGTGTGTAGTGAGGGGGGCCAGTGAGTTCAGTGAGGCTAGAAGTGAAGCGTTGTACACAGAAGTGGCTAGGTTGGTGCAGGATAAGGGTGAGATTTTGTCGTAGAGGTTGTTGATAGCAGAGTAGTGAAGGGTTGAGATGACATAGGTTTCTGCGGGTAACTTTAAGGTGGTTGGAGGGAGAGGAGGTGAAGGAAAGGGAGAGAGTGAAACTAATAAGGTGGTGATCAGAGAGAGGCAATGGATAGTTAGAGAGGTTGCATGGAGTGCAAAGGTGAGAGAACACGAGGTCAAGGATATTGCCTTCTGAGTGAGTTGGAGCATGTATCCACTGCTTCAGGTCAAAGGAGGATGTTAGGCTAAGAAGTTTGGAAGTAGAAGGAGTGTTAGTATTAATAGGGATGTTGAAATCCCCCGAGAATGGTTGTGGGGATTTCAGAAGAAAGAAAGTAGGGTAGCCAGGCAGAGAATCTTCAAGAAAGGTTGATACTGGTCCAGGGGGCCTGTGGATCACAGCTATCCTTAGAGAAATTGGAGTGAAAAGACGAATGCAGTGTGCTTCGAAAGAGGAGAGTAACAGAGAGGGAGGTGGCTGAAGTACCTGAAAGGTGCTATGTGGGGCTAGAAGGATTCTGACACCTCCTCCCTTACGTCCACTGGATCTGGGGGAGTGAGTCCAGAGAAGACCACCATGGGATAGGGCAGCAGAAGATGCAGTGTCGGATTTGTGGAGCCAGGTTTCGGTAATGGCGAGTAGGTTAAATGAGTTGGCAATAAAGAGGTCATGGAGAGAGGTGAGTTTGTTGCAGACAGAGCGGGAGTTCCAAAGGGCACAAGAGAAAGGGAGCCTGGTCTTGGGAAGAATAGAAATGGGAACTAAATTGTGTTGATTGCGGCTGCTGCCAGAGGGTGCAGGGGGTACAGTTAAATGATGGAGGCCCAGGGTTTGGGGATATATCTCCAGAGGTTAGGAGAAGCAAGAGGGTGAGGGTGGTAATATAGGAGTGGGATTTATATGAAGGGGCATGCCCCAGGGTCTTGGAGATTTTTAGTGTGTGTGGATTTAGAATTAGCAGGAGTTGGTGGGTGCAGTAATAAGGATAGGACAGAAGTGAGGGTGATATATATATGCTGTGGGGGGGAGAAGAGGGGTGAAGGAGAGATAGTTTTAGGATGGAGGATAGAGTTGTCAAAAGCAGTGGTAGAGAAAGCATGTTACAAGGAAAAAGAGCTAAAGGAGTAAACATGTTCACCTGATGTCTGTGTGCTGTTTTTCAAAGTGTTTATCTTGTGTCCCTGATGTATGCACTGTCACTGCTCACCATCCTCATGGCCTCCTTAAATGGTGACAGGCCAGTGCATGCATCCTTGATCAGTAGCCACTGGCGTGGCGAAAAAAAGCCAAACTCCCCTGACCCTGTCCTTGTGCCATACTCACACAGGTACTCATTGATGGCTCTCTGCTGCGTGTGCAGCCGCTGCAGCATTGCCAACATTGAGTTCCACCTGGTGGGCATGTCACAAATGAGGCAGTTCTTGGGCAGGTTGCATTCCTTTTGAAGGTCAGCCAACCGAGCACTGGCATTATATGACCGGCGGAAATGCCCACAGATTTTCCTGGCCTGCCTTAGGAGATCCTGTAAGCTCAGGTACCTGCACAAGAACCACTGCACCACCAAATTAAGGACGTGAGCCAAACAGGGAATATGGGTGAAGTGTCCCTGTCGGAGGGCGGAGAGGAGGTTGGTGCCATTGTCGCAAACCACCATTCCTGGCTGAAGCTGGTGTGGCGTCAACCACCTGTGAACCTGCCCCTGCAGAGCTGCCAGAATCTCTGCCCCAGTGTGGCTCCTGTCCCCTAAGCAGACCAACTCATGCACCGCATGGTATCTTTTTGCCTGAGTGCTTGCATAGCCCCTAGAACGCCTATGGAGCACCGCTGGTTCTGAGCACAAATCTGCAGAGGAAGAGGCCATAGAGGAAGAAGAAGAGGAGGGTGTGGAGGAGAGAGGTGTGGCAGAATCCCCACCACTAGCATTTTGGAGGCGTGGTGGCGGAACAAGCTCCAACAATACTGCACCCTGCCCTGCATCCTTCCCAGCTGCCAGCAGAGTTACCCAGTGCGCCATGAAAGAAAGGTAACGTCCCTGTCCATACCTGACCATGAGTCAGCAGTAATATGCACCTTACCACTGACCGCCCTGTCCAGTGAGGCCTTCCACATGCCGGTAGAGAGTCGGAATGGCTTTCCATAAAAAGAAATGGCGTTTGGGAACCTGCCACTGAGGTACAGGCATATTCCACAAATTCACGAAAGGGGGCAGAGTCTACCAGCTGAAAAGGCAGCAGTTTGAGTGCTAGCAATTTAGCCAAGCTAGCATTCAGCCGCTGAGCATGTGGATGGCTGGGACCGAATTTCTTTCTACGGTTTAGCAACTGGGGTAGGGAAATTTGCCTGCTACAATCGGATGTTGGTGTAGCAATAGAAGATTGCCCGCAAGTACTTGGCACACCTAATTCTACACCTTCATTCCTCTTAGTGCAGGTTTCTGAGAGGACTGAAGGTATAGTGGGGTTGGAGATCCCGACAAGAAAAAAAGGACTGCGCCCTCTAAATGCATCGTGCTTTACAACAAATTCATTAAAATGGATTAAAAACACTCACATTTGGGCAGATAATTTCCAGCATATAATTAATAGGGTTGAAATAATGACTTAGAGTTCCACTTTAATTGTTTCTGCTTTTTCTTACCTGTGTACGTATCAATTGTTCTATTTAAATTGTTTGTGCTCCTTTCTTACCTGTGTACGTATCAATTGTTCTATTTAAATTGTTTGTGCTCTTTTCTCTTCTGTGTACGTATCAATCTGTATCTAGATGGAATTTGGAACTGCTGAATAATCATTACATGTTCGCTGATAAGAAACTCTTTGTACCTTAACCTCATTTGGTAATGCCGATAAGATTACTGCTTGTAGAACTGCCTATAAAAGAAGTATAGGGAGCAGTCCTTTATGCTGAGAACTGTGATACAGACATACCTGACTCCGTGTCATCTTTCTTATAGAAGCAATAATTTGACAAAGCAATATAAACTTAAAAGCAACTTGTTTAAAAGTTGCCCCTAACATTTTGGCGCCCGAACAGGGACTCACCGATGATACTACAAGAGGTGGCTGAGCTACGCTGATGGAACGAAAGGACAGGCATTCCGGGAACCACAGATCAAAAAACCTGGCCAGGTAAGAAAAAGCTTTATTTTTCTTATATTCTGTGCTCCCCTGATTTGTGCCTATCTGTTCTGTCAGTTACGGTTCTCCTGGTTTTAAAACACCAGCCTCTGTAGTGGTGAGTCTACAATTACTGCATATTTTAGTTTATATTGCTGGAATTATTTGTTTGTTTTGTTGTCTGTGTCTGTCTTGTCTGTCTTGTTGAGAAAGTGAATGAGCCTTGTCAAGGATGGTATGAGTTAGAAGGGGATTGCCGAACTAAGCAACGGAATGCGCCTTACCTCACATGATTGGGAACTTGAGGGCTTGTGAGCTTGGGGGTCTGACGCTTATGCTTAACCTCACATCTAACTCATAAACCATAGACGGGTTGAGAGTATAAGCCCTGTCTGCTCCATAAAGCAGGGATAAGAGTGTATGAGAGGGATTCCCAGATACGGGGAGGGAATAAGATCTCCAAAAAGTCCGGAGATCTAGTCGGATACCTGGCCACTTAAAGGAATGCTTGTATATGTTGTAGCCGCATTTTTGTATATGTTGTATATGTTGTAGCCGCATTCTGGTTTGTTATTGGGCTAGCATATAAAGTAATTATTTATTATTGGGCTAGCATATAAGGTAATTCGGTTTCAGAAATCTCATTCCGGAGAGGTTTTTAGTATTCTAGCACCCTAGGAGGAAGGCAACAAAGAACTAGTGTAACTTAGCTGGTTTGTTATTGGGCTAGCATATAAAGTAATTATTCATTCTTGTATATGTTGTAGCCGCATTATATTGTACACTAAGCGTCCCACACGCTACCTAGGCAGGACTGTTAGAATGGGCCAGAGGAACACAAAACATCGTCAGGGAATTGTGGCGCACTATACGGTGCCACAGATAATTAAAAACATCTGTGGGAAAGATGAAGCATACTACTTAAAGGATATCTTTCGTAAATTTAAGGTGAAAGGAGCAGCGGGTTTAGACCCGGATGTATGGAGTGAAATAGTGAAAAAAAATAGTGAAAAAAAAAAGTGAAATAAAAAGGGACAGACAAGGAGAGGTGTTAGAGAAGCAATGGATGAGTCAGGTTCAATGCTTAATTAAGGTTTCAAATAGAGCAAAAGAAGAGGGGTGGAAATATAATCCAGATTGTGATGGTTGGGATATGAAAGATAGAAGAACAAAAAATGTCGAGGCTCCCAGCTCAGCCATCCCACCCCCATACACTGACGTAGAACGCAAACCACACAAGATATATCCGGTACTTGAGGGGAGAGGATGGGTTTGTCAGGATTGTGGAGCACAAAACCCAGAATGGGCAGTAGAATGTGTGCATTGTGGGGCACAAAAACCTCATCCAGAAACTGTAGCTCCCGTACGCACTGATACATGCATTGTTCAGGTAAACAATCCAGAATTTGGACAAGCAGCCCATCCAAATGCCCCGCCTACTGTCACTCTTAGAATGCAAATAAGGACTTGGGCACCATGGTCGGCAGACACCCTTATGGCATTAATACAGAGCGCCCCAGACCCGGTAACAAAGCCAGCTGCTTTTTGTAGATTTGTGACACAGTTAATGAATACACATGAAGCGACCTGGCAGGATGGGGAGGATCTATGCAGACACAAAATGACTCTGACCCTGTTTAACCAGTTTATGACAGAAATAGGTCCACACAGACCTGCAGGACAAGTTGATGGGGATGGCAACCTGTAGGCAGGACATGTCAGACATATAGACTCAAGGGCCCCTTTTATTGCTAGATTAGAAGCTTTTTGTCAAGCAAAACAACAGGAGAGGGGGTCCATATCACCCATGAAGCAAATGCCAGGACAGACTGTATCGGAATTTTACTTATCTATGGAAAGTATGATGGCAGATGAGGGATTGGACTTGGCCCTGCCAGTCACAATCCGAGCCTTCAATAGACAATTTATGGAGGGATTAATTCCACAGATAAGTGAGAGACTGAAAGCCTGCACACCAGAGTGGAGGGCAACTAGAGATAGAGGGACGTTGTTACAAAAAGCGCAAGGCATAGAGGCGGACTTAGCAGAAACCAAAGGGAGGAAATCTCATGCTATCAACGCACTCGGGGGTCCCCAAGAGCAAGGTAGAGGTTCCTTTCGCAAACCCCTTACCTGTCACTACTGTAACAAGATTGGTCACATCAGACGCAACTGTAGGAAAAGAATAAGGGATGAAGGAGAGGAAGGTGTTGATTCTCCAGTTAATCAGAGAAGGAACCAGCCCAGGGACAACAAAAATAGTCATATCAGGCAGCAGGGAGATGGTCCACGAGCATGACTCGCCCCGGTTTTAGAAAAATCCAAAACAACAATGCTTAAGACAAATATAACGGTTGGTAATAAGAAAATCTCTTGTTTAGTCGATACAGGAGCTTCACGCTCGTTACTTTCTGACTCCGAACTACTCCCTGGCCAAAAATCACCTGACACTTTACTAATAACTGGATATGATGGCCCCGCTTACAAAACCTCTGAAAGTTAAAGTAGGAAACCACATGTTCCTTTCACGCTTTCTGGTATCCAGAGGAGCCCCCACTAATTTGTTAGGGGCTGACATTTTGCAGAAAATAGGAGCTAACATTACCTATCACCCAGATGGCACTGTCACCTTAGCTATAGGGGATAATCAAGAACACATGGAGATGTGTAACCTGATACAATACCTAGAGGAGGAATCGGAATTGTCCGGCCCACCTCCTTCAGACTTAGATCAGATTTTGTCGTCCCTTCCAGGAGAACTATGGGAGAAACATCCAGCTGATGTTGGACTTTTGCCCATACCTCCGGTTACCCTACAGCTGATTCCAGGAGCAGTGCTTCCCCAACAAAAGCAGTATCCACTTAGTGCACCCCAAGAGACGGCCATAGAAATGGAGGTCCAATCCTTCTTAAAAAGTGGAGTTCTAAAAGAGGTAAAATCACCGGCAAACACTCCCTTGTACCCGGTTAAAAAGAAATCAGTAGCCGGTAGTCCGGTTAAGTATAGAATGGTCCAAGACCTTAGAGCGGTCAACAAAATACTAGCCCCGATGACACCTTTAGTACCCAATCCACATACATTACTGTCACAAATACCATCAACCAGTATGTACTTTACGGTTATAGATTTAGCGAATGCTTTCTTTTCCGTCCCGCTTGCTGAAGAATGCCAACTTTGGTTCGCATTTTCAATCAAAAATCGGCAACTAACCTGGACACGCCTACCTCAGGGTATGGCGCATTCACCTACCTTGTATTCGCAAGCATTGCAAACGGTGTTGGGAGAATGGGTACCACCAGATTCCTGTGTATTGTTACAATATGTGGATGATTTATTGTTATGCTGCCCTGACAAGGAAACTTGTTTGGCCACCACCCTTAATTTGTTGCGATTTTTGGCAGAAAAAGGTTGCAAGGTTAATAAGAAAAAGTTACAAGTGTGTCAGGAAAAAGTTATCTTTTTGGGACATTGTATATCACAGGGTACGAGACATCTCACTGAGGAGAGGGTTCAAGTGATAAAGGGAATGTTACCCCCACGGAATTTCAAACAATTGCGTATGTTTTTAGGTATCGTGTCATATTGTAGACAGTGGATACCACATGCTAGCGCTTTGATGCAGCCATTATACGATTGTTTGAAACTTGTACCGTATATGCTTACAGAAGTAGCTTATGAATCGTTTATCACTTTGAAAAAGTTGTTGATTTCTGCCCCGACTATTGGTATACCAGATTACACCAAGATATTTAATCTGTACATTGCTGAGATCACTGGACACGCCACAGGTGTTCTGACACAGGCACATGTAAAACAAAGACCAGTCGCTTACTTTTCAGCAGCATTAGATCCAGTATCTAGAGGTTCACCGTCCTGTGTACGGGCGGTAGCTGCAGTGTCAATTATCATAGATAAGTCATCAGAGATTGTTCTAGACAATCCAGTCGTAGTGCATACCACACATGACATACATGCAATCTTGTCTCAGGTACAGCCCAAACACATTTCAATGGCTAGGCAATTAAGGTTACAGTGTACTTTACTCTTACCTCCAAATGTCACTTTTCAGCGCTGTACAACCTTAAATTTGGCCACCTTTTTGCCTCTTCAGTCACCAGATTTGGCAAGGGGGAATGATAGTACTAATAGTACTAGTGAGAAAAGAAATGAGGACACTGACACTCTTTTGTTTAAAGAAGTAGATCAGCACGATTGTTTTCAGCTCATGGAACAGGAGACAATGGGATTCCCACACGTTACAGATACACCAATTTTAAACGCTGAGTACACCTTGTATATAGATGGTAGTAGGTTTGCTGATGACTAAGGTAAATATCACACAGGGTATGCTGTAGTGACTGATACGCAGGTAATTGAAGCACAGGCCTTACCAGCCCACATGTCAGCACAGGAAGCAGAATTAAAAGCTTTAGAACAAGCCTTAGAATACTTAAAAGGACGAGAAGGGAATATTTACACTGACTCTGCCTACGCTTATGGTGTAGCGCATGATTATGGCCACATATGGAGGGCTAGAGGTTATCTGACAGCAGCAGGTACACCTGTAAAACATGGAGAAGGGATTAAGAGAGTCCTGAACAATCTTCAAAAGGTTAAACGAGTAGCCATTATGAAGATAGCGGCACACACGAGCGCAAAAACAATTGAGGCAAAAGGAAATGCATTTGCAGATTTGACTGCAAAACAGGCAGCTCTAGGGGAAGGAAGCCCTGAGACCTTAGCAGCGGTAGAGGTGAGTATCCCAGAACCAACATGGCAGCAGTTGAGTAAATTACAGGAGCAAGCAGGGGAGAGCGAGAAAGATAAGTGGGTCAGGATGGGAGCAACACCAGACCTTGACAATGTATGGAGGGAAGGAGGCAAAATATGCCTACCTGCATCTCTGTACCCAGCAATGGCAGCGGCAGTTCACCTACCCACACACGTCAGTTCCAATTCCATGTATAGGATTGTGAACCAAGGATGGCTCGCCCCTGGATTCAGTAGCACTGCAAGAAACTACTGTGCAGCCTGCCAAATCTGTCTCCTGAATAACCCAGGACAGAGAGTAAAAACCCCACGAAAACACCAGGTCCGGGCCCAATACCCCTTCCAGAGACTGCAAATTGATTACATACAAATGCCTAAGAGCGGCCCCTTTGAATTTGTCCTCGTGTGTATCGATTTATTCTCAGGTTGGCCCGAAAGTTATCCAGTAAAATCAGCTACAGCTAAAGCCACAGCTAAGAAACTGATCACTGAGTTAATACCTAGGTTTGGTCTTCCTGAAACCATAGAATCAGATAGGGGGACACACTTTACAGGAGAAATCATGCAGAACGTGATGACCATGTTAGGGGTTCAACAAAGTTTACACACCCCTTACCACCCACAGAGTTCAGGATCAGTGGAGACAGTAAATGGGACAATAAAGTTAAAAATACAAAAAGCCGTGCAAGAGTTAAACAAGCCTTGGCCAGAATGCCTGCCTCTGGCTTTATTCTCTATAAGGTACACTCCAACAGGAAAAACAGGATTATCCCCATACGAAATACTTTTTGGGAATGCACCTAGATTAGGTTTATACTTTCCACAGAGTATGCAATTGCAATGTGATAGTTTGACTGCATATGTGATACAATTACAACAACGTCTAACTAAGATCCACAAAAGTGTGTATTCTTCTCTTCCAGACCCTAATTCAATAACAGGTACACATACACTGCTACAAGGGGATTATGTATATGTAAAGAAACACACCAGAAAGACATTGGAACCCAGGTTTGAAGGTCCTTACCAAGTACTCTTGACCACAGCCACCTCAGTAAAGCTGGAAGGAAAACCTACCTGGATACACGCAACATTGCAAGAAACAACCCGAGAAAACAACATGATGAAATATCTACTTACATATTTTTTGTTGAAGATTGTTGTTTTACAAATATATGCATGGACTCCTGGTATTAATGTACTTGAAGTAGAGGAAACAACAACTTTCGAATGGGCTATAGATGATCCTAAAGTAGCAAATGATTATTGACAAAGGTAGACTAGTACATCTTTCCTCACAGATACAACAGGATACTGCACCACATTGGTGGGATATATTTAGTGGAATGTCTTCTACAGCAACCAATACCTTTCACTGGTTGTTAAGTCCAATGGTAATTATTATTCTAATATTAATATCACTTACAATCACAAATATATGTGTATACAGGAAAATAAATAGGAAAATTAGGAGAATAGACAGGGCTTACCGATAAATGTGTATTGACATCACCCTACTCCTATAAAACTCCTCTTCTTGAATTTTAAGATGTTGGTAATACCTAGGGGGATGGGTTCTACCCCTCTGACAACTCGCGGTCAGGGAAAGGACTCTGGGGAAAAACTGACTAGAACTTATTCATGAGGACCCAGGGGGAAGGAGAGGATGATGTCAAAGGGGGAAATTGATAGGGTTGAAATAATGACTTAGAGTTCCACTTTAATTGTTTCTGCTTTTTCTTACCTGTGTACGTATCAATTGTTCTATTTAAATTGTTTGTGCTCCTTTCTTACCTGTGTACGTATCAATTGTTCTATTTAAATTGTTTGTGCTTTTCTCTTCTGTGTACGTATCAATCTGTATCTAGATGGAATTTGGAACTGCTGAATAATCATTACATGTTCGCTGATAAGAAACTCTTTGTACCTTAACCTCATTTGGTAATGCCGATAAGATTACTGCTTGTAGAACTGCCTATAAAAGAAGTAAAGGGAGCAGTCCTTTATGCTGAGAACTGTGATACAGACATACCTGACTCCGTGTCATCTTTCTTATAGAAGCAATAATTTGACAAAGCAATATAAACTTAAAAGCAACTTGTTTAAAAGTTGCCCCTAACATAATGCAATAGCATATGGTCATCCGCATGTTCCCAGGTGGTAAGAGTATCACGGGCTGGTGGAGGGTGTCCTGTGTCTGGAGTCCTGGGGCTTTCCGGCAGTGCTCTGGGTACTCAGTGCTTCCGGGTAGCAGGGACGCAGGAACGGGATGCTCCATGATGTGCCTCGTTGTATTGGTGTCCTCACTTCCGAGAACGGGGTCAGGCGGGTGGTGCTTTGCGTTCGGAGCATGCGTGCTTCTTCATCAGGCTATGCTGGTGGCCATTTTGGTGAAGGGAACTTTTATACCATAAACGAGGGGAGGGGTAGAATATTGATCGAGATGGGGGCGGGACTGTGTGTGATGCTGCTGTGCATTTGTAACCATGGAGACAGGGCAAGCACAGTACAGGAATGAAGTCTGTGTCACGGAGGGAGTATGGAGGACATGAAGGGACAAATTGGGTTAAGCGAATGGCTGGGGAAAGACACTGGAATGTGATGAGATGTGTACTCGAAATTAACATTTAAATATATAATGCTGAAGGGTATATGAGAAATATATGGTTCTTATACCTTTTAGATCTTATTTAAAAAATATATATATTATGGGGACAGGTTAGACGGCTGGGGATAGAGAAAACAATATCAAATCAAATACCAATGGGTGGGAACAGGTAGAAGATCCATATAATTATATGTATTTAAAGAAATAATCGGGGAGGTTAAATGACTACTAAAATAAGAAGTAAAAGATAATAAAATAAATGAAAATAAATGTAAATAGAAATAAAAATAAATATTGAAAAGAGAAAAAATAAATAAAAAAAATAATAATTATAAATAAAATAATATAAGATAAAAATAAATATAACGATAATAATATAAATAAAAATAAAAAATAAAAATGAATTATTGTACTTATCCAGACAGGTATATGGAATAGGGGGGGAGGGAGGACAGGGATAATGAAGGTTGATAATTATATATACACTTATGTGCACTCAGGGCCCCACCCCACAAACGGGAAGTCTGTGCATGGGAGTCATGTGGACTCCCATTCCTCTGTAGGAGTCAGAGACTGCATGGGTGCAGCCAGAGCATGCATGTCTGCAGGAGGCAGATGTACTTTGTGACAGAGCAGCAAGGTGCTGATCAAGAATAAGGCAGGAGAGAGCTTAACTCTAGGAAACTCATTTGTTGTAAGGAGAGCAGACCCAAGGCCTAGACTACAGGTCTGAAGCAGCCGTGTGACAATAACGTAAGCCAGGAGGCTGAAGCATTTGGAGACTGTAAGATACAGTAATGGTGGAACCCCCTGCGTGGGCTACTAATGTCTTTGTGAACCTTTTTTTTGTTCTTTTAAATAAAAGTGGGCTACCGTGCCCTTAAAATACAGTTTTGGACTAGCGTACTCACTGGAAACGCACCTACCGCTTGAGTCTGATCACACCAATCTTACAATATATATTAAATACACTGCAGCTAACTGAATCACCTGCCTGCCTGAAGTAGATTAGAAACAGTACACCCGGAACGGACTGCAGTGAGATCTAGCTAAACTGGATACAGTGGATCTAAACATATATACACACACCAGTCTGACTGTGTGTGTGTGTATATATATATATATATATATATATATATATATATATATATATATATATATACAGTGGCAACTCATTAAATTTAAATTCCTGCATCATATATGCAGTGGGGACGGAAAGTATTCAGACCCCCTTAAATTTTTCACTATTTGTTATATTGCAGCCATTTGCTAAAATCATTTAAGTTCATTTTTTTTCCTCATTAATGTACACACAGCACCCCATATTGACAGAAAAACACAGAATTGTTGACATTCCTCCTTGCAGATCCTCTCCAGTTCTGTCAGGTTGGATGGTAAACGTTGGTGGACAGCCATTTTTAGGTCTCTCCAGAGATGCTCAATTGGGTTTAAGTCAGGGCTCTGGCTGGGCCATTCAAGAACAATCATGGAGTTGTTGTGAAGCCACTCCTTCGTTATTTTAGCTGTGTGCTTAGGGTCATTGTCTTGTTGGAAGGTAAACCTTCGGCCCAGTCTGAGGTCCTGAGCACTCTATAGAAGGTTTTCGTCCAGGATATCCCTGTACTTGGCCGCATTCATCTTTCCCTCGATTGCAACCAGTTATCCTGTCCCTGCAGCTGAAAAACACCCCCACAGCATGATGCTGCCACCACCATGCTTCACTGTTGGGACTGTATTGGACAGGTGATGAGCAGTGCCTAGTTTTCTCCACACATACCGCTTAGAATTAAGGCCAAAAAGTTCTATCTTGGTCTCATCAGACCAGAGAATCTTATTTCTCACCATCTTGGAGTCATTCAGGTGTTTTTTTAGCAAACTCCATGCGGGCTTTCATGTGTCTTGCACTGAGGAGAGGCTTCCGTTGGGCCACTCTGCCATAAAGCCCCGACTGGTGGAGGGCTGCAGTGATGGTTGACTTTCTACAACTTTCTCCCATCTCCCGACTGCATCTCTGGAGCTCAGCCACAGTGATCTTTGGGTTCTTCTTTACCTTTCTCACCAAGGCTCTTCTACCCCGATAGCTCAGTTTGGCCGGACGGCCAGCTCTAGGAAAGGTTCTGGTCGTCCCAAATATCTTTCATTTAAGGATTATGGAGGCCACTGTGCTTTTAGGAACCTTAAGTGCAGCAAAAATGTATTTGTAACCTTGGCCAGATCTGTGCCTTGCCACAATTCTGTCTAAGCTCTTCAGGCAGTTCCTTTGACCTCATGATTCTCATTTGCTCTGACATGCACTGTGAGCTGTAAGGTCTTATATAGACAGGTGTGTGGCTTTCCTAATCAAGTCCAATCAGTATAATCAAACACAGCTGGACTCAAATGAAGGTGTAGAACCATCTCAAGGATGATCAGAAGAAATGGACAGCACGTGAGTTAAATATATGAGTGTCACAGCAAAGGGTCTGAATGCTTAGGACCACATGCTATTTCAGTTTTTCTTTTTTAATAAATCTGCTAAAATGTCAACAATTCTGTGTTTTTCTGTCAATATGGGGTGCTGTGTGTACATTAATGAGGAAAAAAATGAACTTAAATGATTTTAGCAAATGGCTGCAATATAACAAAGAGTGAAACATTTAAGGGGGTCTGAATACTTTACATCCCCACTGTATATTAAATACATTGCAGCTAACTGAATCACCTGCCTGCCTGAAGTAGATTAGAAACAGTACACCAGGAACGGACTGCCTGCTCAATCTAACGCCAGCAACGCACTACACATTGCCGACGTGCAGGTGGCCTTATATAGTGTGGGGCGTGGACTTAACCCCCTGAGCCATAATTGGCCAAAGGCAGGGTGCCTTTTATTATGGCTCTCTTTGCTGACGGCGCTTTGATTGGCCAAAGCATGCCGGTCATAGTGCATGCTTGGCCAATCATCAGACAGCAATGCACTGCGCTCCCGCAGTGCATTATGGGCCGTTACGTGCCTCTCGAATTTGGCGCGAACGGTCGAACATGCAATGTTCGAGTCAAACTTATGTTCGACCCGAACACAAAGCTCATCCCTAGTGATGACCCCCTATATATTCTCTTTAGGCTTTAACCCTGGGAGCGCCAGTCTGTGGTTCAGCCTGCCCCCCCCCCTTTTTTTTTCCATCATGTGGTGCATAGACAGTCTGTTTTCCTTGCTGGATATGAACTCCCCTTGACGAAACACTAACATTTTTTTCCTGGTTAATAAATTTCACCAGCAGGATCATTAAGCATGGAATTGATTCAACTCATTGTACTGTTTAAGGTAAACACTTTTTTCTAATTAATTTTTGGGCAAAATGGTTTCCCTATTCTCAATTGTTCAAATGTGGTTGCGATTTTTTAATATTTTATATATTCCTTATAGATTTATATATATATTTTTTTCTGTTGTTTTTTTCTTCAGAAAAAAAACTTTGATTTTTGTTTTCTTCTGCAAACCTTGGGAGAAACGGGGTGTCCTGTGCATGCATGGAACTTGCACTTTCTTATTCAAATTTCAAGAGATATGTTGATATAGAGCAGCTTTGGTAAGGTTCATTTTCCCTGTATCCATTTACATTTTTCTATGCCCTGTAATTTGATTTTTCTGTATATTTTCTTGATCTATTTGCATACTTCATATATGCCAACTTATTTGTTTCACATGTTCTTTTTGTGTAAACTAAAATGAACATGAGCATTCATTGCATTTTCTGTTGTCTATAGCATATAAAACGCCACACCGGAATCTCCTGAGGAAGCTCTCTCAAGCGAAACATGTTGAGAGTGGTCTGTTCAATATGCTTTATTAGAAAGTGTTTTTGTGATTTTTGATATGAATGGAAAACCGTTCTCATGTTTTTTTTTTATCTTTGTAATAAAAATATTTTCTTTATTTTATATATTGTATTAGTGACGTTCAATCTACACCTTTAAAAGTCCAGAGGTTTGTTACCTCTTGTGCATCCAATGTTTTGTTTATGTATTTTACTGGCTAGGAGGTTTCCTCTACAGTTGAACTGCAGGATATAACTGTTGTGGAGTCTTTAGACCACAGTCTCCTGTCTTACTACAACGTTGTAATGGAACCTTGATTGCTATCTCACTAACGTATATAGACTTGTTTGACGAGTTATTATCATTGCCTATTCCTGGACATGGCTGGGTGACATGTTTGATTTCTTGCCTTTTTGTACAATCCGCATTCCTTAAATAAAAAAATGTGCAGCTGAGCCTTGCTTTTAAAGCCTGAGATCTCTGCTTAAAAAAATATATGTTTTGGGGGGTTCTGAGACATATTTTAGCAAAAAATTCAAATTTTTACATGTATGTGAGAAATGTCAGAATTGCCCTGGGGGTCAAGAGGTTAATAATATTAAAGTGATATAAATAATAGAGGGACATGGAAAGTGAACAGCAATAAATCATAGCGTGGAAGGAGATGGAATGTGGATTTTGTTGTAGAGGGCAGTGGGCGGGTCAGTGAACGCGCTGGGCACGCCCTTCTCATTACTTTCCAGTTCCATCAGATGTGTGGGCGTGTCCTGTAGGTGTCATCTACTATAAGAGTGTGTGGATCCCCCGGGGGAGCCTCATGACATCTGATTCCCAGAGGACGAGGGGCTCGCTGCTGCTGCATCCCTGCTAATAAGGGTTTGGTTAGTACTTCCTGAATATAATTAGGTGGGAGCAATGGGAGTGACGGGGGAGCATAGCGAAGAGGGCTCTCCCTGAGCTTTTAGAGCTCTATACCTTTCTGGTGGGGAAGGGGTCTGTATCGGTTTGGGCTGTTGGTCAGGGTTGAGAGAAAAGCCTGTGGTGAATGTGTCCCTGGAGTGGCAGTCCAGGGGTGCCATAGCTCGCACAAGTGTTGGGGGGCACTTGGAGATTTGGCACCTTGGTCACTTCACTACACACACTTTTTTCACACCTGCCTCTAGGGCCGAGCCTTTTGGCTAGGACCAGAGGAATTTTTGATTCCTGGCCGAAGGGCCGGCCATTGTATTGCACAATGGCCACTTTCACTTTTCCCACCTTCCTCCTCCCCACTCTCTTTTTATTTATACCCGTGTTTGTCACGTTTATGTATTTTTTTGTTTGGTGTTCATGTTTGTCACAGTGTGATGAGTAGGGTGTGGGTCCTCGGGCCTACTCTGAAAGTCTTGGGAGGGGGTGGACATAGGCCTTTTGGCTTGGTTCGTCCTCTCTCATGGGGTCTCCCTTCGGGGGAGTCCCACCTAGTACTTGTGTGGGTCTGTTTCGGCAGACCCTCCAGAGAAAGGAGGTTTGTCTGGTTTCGGCCAGATGGACCCATGTGAAGTACCTCAGTCCCTGTCTGGAGCCTAACGCCCCGGGGGATCAGGTTAACGTCTTTCCCTAGTTGAGGACAGTGTAACACCCGTTGCAAGTTTTGTGTTTCGCTCTTCATGTGTGTGCAATTTTTTTGGCACCGGGTAGAGTTTTTGGGTGTGTTTCACTTGCCACTGGCTTTTCAAAAAAAAAAAATCCCGGCTAATGTGGTAATGTTGGGGCTCATCGCTTCTATGTATGGTGGGGGTGGTGTGATGTGTCACACTGGAATCCTGTGCCCATCCAATCCTCTACAGGCTGTTGAATTCTTCCTAATAACCCTTCCTCTGCCTGCTGACCATGTGCCAGGAGAGAACTGCACTGTCCATTGATTGGGAATTGTGAGCAAAGCAGCTCTGCGATCCCCAACTAGGAGCTCTCCTCCTCCATAGGGCATTGTGTGGATGGCTCTGCTGGCACATTATCCATTGACTTGCAGCCAGATTATCTTCATTGTCCTGTGCTGTGATCTTATTTATTTATTATTATTATTATTATTATACAGGATTTATATAGCGCCAACAGTTTGCGCAGCGCTTTACAACATGGGGCAGACAGTACACTTACATTTATTTGGCTCTGAATCTTCAGGACTTGCTGACTTGTCAGGCAATACAAAGCCTGAAGCCAGCGGGAATTTCTTATTAAAATGAGCTTTGTTGGGATACTGATGAAGTGGATCTCTATGAAAATGTTTTGTTTGAGATTTCCCATTGTCTTTATGTACAACACTCCCTCCAATCTGCTGTTGTAAATCATATAACTTTTTATATATATATAATTTTTTACATTTTTTTTTCCCAACATATAAAACTGCAGGAACACTGCTGTGTCTCAATTTGTTGCTTAGAAACTTTTCTTAGACAAATTGTTACTCAAACTCTGACCAGGAACATTGTAACAACTGTCTGTGTGGGGTGAGCTGTTTTTTTTTTTGCTATTTTTTTTTTTTAACTCCTATTTTAATTTCTTATTTATTTTAAATATATTTTTAATATAACTAAATCATGGGTTGGTGACTGTATACAGCTTTTTGTGATGATGGGTTTGTACTGCAGAACTTGCATTCTCTGTAGTTGGGCTTCTTAGTTGGAAAGGCTGAAGTTGTTTATCAGGTTAGTTAAGTCTCTCTGGGCTTCAAATGGTTAATTCCCCTCCCCCCCTCTCTGTATCAGTAGGGGACTGCTCTGTCTGGTTGTAAAGTTGAATAACCAGTTGGTTCCAGTTTTTTTGGCTGTTCTCCCAGGATGGAAAGTCGGATTCTTCTCCAGGCGATTAGCTCTGCAAAGACTTGTGATGGGTGTCTGCTGATTTTGTGGTCTCTTTAGAAGATAATTGGCTATATTGAGTTTGTCCCATAATCCAGAAGCTGTTTAGCACATTTTCAAGCGTTTCTCCATCCCCTGGGACAGTTTATGAACTGCTTTACTTCTGCAGGAACTTTTGATATACTAGCTATGTTTTACCCATTGCTGATTGGGCAGATCATATCAAGGATTGGTTAGAATTAATAGTAAGGTTGGCCATACAACAGATTCCCCTGTCAACCTGTGGTTGCAGGAAAGAAATTCGCTCTGTATGGCCTGCCTTAGGCTGATCATACAAGGCACAAATCATTTATTTATTTATTTATTTTTTCCTGCAACCAAAGACATTTACACAATTCACCCGTGAACACAGACAGTGCTGACAGAGAAATCAGCAATTGCCTTCTCACGGCGTGGCGCGGGAAGCCATCCACACCAAAAGATCCCATCCCAGCCATACACTGTTCAAATCTTGGCCGGTTAAGCAGGAACCGGCTAAGATTTGAATTGTTAATGGGCAGGCTGAATGGACTAAGTTGAGTGATCAACTTGGGTACAACCAGCCTACTGGATTCTCTTGCAATTATCGCTAGCAGCTGCTATAGTCATTCTCTTTCCTTAAACCTGCTTGTTGACCAAAAGGAAATGTTTTGATTCCATCCACACCCTAGCAAACCAATAGATCGATTGTTTACCACTAACCTGCCTATGGATTGAAAATTTGGCCAGGTCCTGCTGATCTATGTATGACCAACTTAATGCATGCCAATCATGGAATTGCTTAAAAATATTGAGTACAAGATGTCATTCTCATGCCCCTCCCTCCTCCTCTTCCCTCCCTACATGAGTGGCAACTGTGCTCTGAATTCAGGGACAGTGCAGCATTGTGGTCGTCCCATCAAAGGACGTTGCTTTAGGTGGGATTCACTGGCAGGATCAACGGGTATTTGTGGGACTAAGCACTGTTAGGTGCTGCAGCACATTTTTTTTTTCTTTAATTGGAGGCCCTAATTTGAAAATAGTGGGTTGTTGTGCTCCAGGTTAGTAGTTGGCAGCATGGCGGGGTACTGCAGATCTGCCAACAAGAATGTTGCTGGCTTGCAGCTTTGTAAGAATTCAGGAAACTTCTGTTTCCTCCACAAAATCGCTCCTAGATTGTAAGCTCTAATGAGCAGGACCATCTGGCTTCTCCTGTATTTAATTGTAACTGTACTGTCTGTCCTCATGTTGTAAAGTGCTGCGCAAACTGTTAGCGCTATATAAATCCTGTATAATAACAATATTTTTTCCTTCTGTTTCTTCTAGATCAGCAATCACCACCATGTCTGTGTCACAGAGTTCCAGGCTCAACAAGGGGGTGAGGGAGCAGTATATGAAGCTGCCCCAAGCAGGGATGGTCCAGGTGACCTACGTCTGGATTGATGGCACTGGAGAAGGGATCCGCTGCAAGACCAAGACCCTGGACTATGAACCCAAGTCTATTGAAGGTAAGATGGCAACCCTTCCCCCACTTTTACAGCTTGCTGGTCTTCCGACTTCTGGACATCTGGATGCACTCTGAAGTAAAAATTCTAAAGGCGCTTTAGCACACAGGTATTTGTGCATTCCAAAGCATGCTAAGACTATTTCAATCATGATTTTCCTTGTCCACACAGCTAAAATATACCATATAGCTAAATATTGCAGTGCGTTAAAGCCAAAAACCAAATCTGCTATTGTGAGGATTGGTTTGCTTTTTAAGGCACAGTTCAAAGGGATTTATTCAATTTATGATCTCTCCTCCCATGATTTTAAAAGGCTGCACTAAATTTCCAAGAAATTGTGCAATGTGACAGGAGACTTGGGGCATACAATTATTTAGTGTAGCATCTGCTCTGGCATACCATAAAGAGCTCTATGGCAGAGCTGATCCTGCGGGCACACTATCATTGCTGCCCACATTGAGCAAGGATGCAGCTTGGAAGTCACACGTCAAGTACAGTTGGGCCCTATTCCTGCCTATGCTGTTGTAAGGTATGTTGCTAATGCTCATTGTACATGCATTTGCTTTGTTTCCTTTATTCTTGAAGCAAATGCTAGTAAAGATAATGGAATGTGTGTAGACTGTAGCATTTCAAGATGTGTACCCCAGCATGCGATTACATCAAGGTTCTTGACTTTGGGGTAGGCATGAAATGAAGGCTCTAAGCGTTTCTAGCAGTCTATTGCTGTAGGTGTCTGTTATTACTATTGCCATCTATTCCCACCTGAAGTATTGTGCTGTCCTTGGTGAGAGGCAGAGGAGGAGTTGGAGACAATGATTCATTTGAGGAGTGGAAGATAAAGGCAGTCAGATAAGCTGATAAGTCCAAACTAGACTTTGAACAAGGGTAAAACTTGTTCCTTTTTCTAGAGGAAAATGCAGCATGCAGATAATCCACCCAAAATTATCATTTGGTGACTGATGGGTTACAAAAAAGCCTATAGGCTTTATGTTGGACTCCAATGTTCCAGTTCACAAAAATGTTCTGTAATGGCTATGCAGCAGAAGGATCAAGTCTAATACCGCGTGCACACTAACGTTTTTTCTGTCAGACTAAACTCCGAAGGTTTCACTGATGGAACTCCGCCGGAATTCCATTCAAGCAGTCTTGATTACACATGGTCACACCAAAGTCCAACCATCCAGAACGCGGTGATGTACAGTCAGGTCCATAAATATTGGGACAGCGACACAATTATAATCTTTTTGGCTCCATACACCACCACAATGGATTTGAAATGAAACGAACAAGATGTGCTTTAACTGCAGAATTTCAGCTTTAATTTGAGGGTATTTACATCCAAATCAGGTGAACGGTGTAGGAATTACAACAGTTTGTATATGCGCATAAAAAGACACATTTTTGCATGTGCATCCATGCACGTTTCTGCATCTGGCATTTAATGCATTCTATTGGCCAGAATTCTAGCCATTACAATGCATGTTAAAGCGCTTTGAGAGTTTTTATTTTCAACTCTTGAACACAAGTGCGTTTTCCCCCCTCCCATTTTAACTCTAAATGCCTCTTCCTCTTCCTCCCATAGAGGGGCATTTAGAGGTAAAAAAACAAATGATAAATTCCTGTAAAAGCAGTGGTTTATGTGTGCATGAGACCTAAAGTAGAGTATGCAGAGCTAGAATTGGATCTCTTCCATGTTTTCCAAGAATAATGGCCTGAATTTAGATATTGGTTTCCTTACACATTATGCTAAAGTTTTACGACCGCTCTGTGACTAGCATCCCCCCCCCCTGCATTCCCCCCTAGCTCTCCCTCTGTCTTATCTCACTAACTCTGCTGCTATCTTTATTACCATTGATTTGTATGTGTTTGGTTTTCTCTTTTTTTTTTTTTCCTCTTTAACATTCTGCTTAAAAATTTGTGAATCAGTACTGCTTGGACCTTGAAGAAGGGGACATACCCCGAAAGCTTGTCCTGAAAAATTGTATGTTAGTGCAAATAAAAAAAGTATCACGGACAGTACTCAATTTTCTATGTTTTCCAAGAAAATGTTTATTTTGCATCCATGGAAACATCCACTTTACATGGGTTGACTCTTAAGGGAGGGGGGAAAAAAAGACCTTCATCAGCACTCTGGAAAAGCTCAATTAATATTTTATTCAACCCTTGAAATAACAGATTGTGTGTAACAAAAATGAACAACCAGGAAAATGTACTATTGTGCCTCAAAGGTGATCAGCTGTAATCCGAATATTGTCCTCTCCTCTGCCATGTGATCTCTAACCTGGTATTCCTGCTAACTCTTATTCCTCTTCTTCCATTAGAGGTCCCAGAATGGAACTTTAGTGGCTCAAGCACCTATCAAGTTGAGCGCTCCAACAGTGACATGTACCTTGTCCCTGTCCAGATGTTTCGTGACCCTTTTTGCCTGGACCCCAACAAGTTAGTCATGTGTGAGGTCCTAAAATACAACCGAATATCAGCAGGTACAGTACCACTGTAGCAGAACTGGAGAATCTATGAACATGGGACATTTTGTGGCTCTATAATTACATCTAGAATTCTAAGTATTGCTTAGTTAGCAGTTTCTGCATTCCTATGTGGTGATAACAAGCATCTGTAGTCAGGGGATACTCGTTATGGCATAGTGTCCGCTCATCTTCGAAAGGGTTCCAATTTTATTTGCTGTGGCAGAGTATATAAAATACTGAGCACATGCTGCTGTTTTTGCAAGTATTGCAGTACTTTTTGGAGCTCATGGATGACCTTAAATCTCCTTCTCCACTTTGGAGATATTTCTGGCATCACTAGAACATTGCTGAGCAATTCCACTGTTTAGACTGGGTAGCAGAAATGGTGAATGATTGCCTTCTATATTTTGGAAAGGTGCTTGGTAAGTTCCCACACAGCAAAAAGCACTTTGTACAGTTCCAAAATTCCAAACTATGTTGGCTTTGAGTGATGTCTACTTGACATTCCAGAAATCCTTGCAACATGATGACATGACTTGTATAGTCACTCATCAATATATAAAGGTTTTTATAGATTTTGCAACAAGTGTTAAAGCTATGCTGTACTGGGGTTTAGATTCCCCCAAATGTGCCCCCCCCCCAATCTAGAACATACTTTTGGGTTAATTGGAGTTGGTTAATTTGTTCATGTGTACATTATGGCAGGGTATGTAGGCAGGTTGGAGGGGCTGATGAAATAGTTTTCTGTATGTATAAAGGGAGCTTGCAGAATACTTCTGAAGCCTAAAGTGGTAACATACATGTATTGTATTGAGTTTTATGAATCAAAGGAAAAAACTTTCCTGTGCAGCTTGTTGGAAAGGTGTGCCCTTTGACGTCATCACATTGTAGAGATGCAGACCTCACCCTTTTTCAGTGTACACAACTTTAGCGTTTACTTTGGCAGATCCACTGATGGAACTTTATTGACTTTAAGTTGTTTTTCTCCTTCCAGAAGCCAACCTGCGTCACATGTGTCGGCGGATCATGGACATGGTGGCTGATCAGCACCCATGGTTTGGCATGGAACAAGAGTACACTCTTCTTGGCATTAATGGACATCCATATGGCTGGCCTGAAAATGGTTTCCCGGGACCACAAGGTTCGATTATTTTATGATGGTTTTGTTAAACTGTAAATCAGAAATTTACATGGCAGAGGAACATATAGCTCTCAATGGCTCACCATAACACTGACCTCTGCTTTTGAAGTCAACTGTTAACTTCCTCCAGCTCCATGCCTACAGTTGGACCTGGCTGGAGGAATTATCTACAGCATCCTGTGCATTGCACCTGTAATACTCAATTGTAAACAAAAAAAACAAAAAAATATTATTTGCAATACAGGTGCACTTTGTTTTGTTTAATACTAAAGGTGAATATGCCTGTTGCACTACAAAAACTTTCAGGTTGAGGATTGTTCTAGCAACCATTCTGTCCTGTAGCTATAAGATCTTGTGCTCAGGATCAAGCTGGGTTGGGTTAGAAAGAATTAATATAATGAAAAGCCAAAGGGGGGGGGAAGATTCTTGGTACCCAAGGTCCTTGGCAGATCATGGGACTTCTGAATGTTGAGAGATAACAGAAGTACCATCTGTCTCTCCTGTGCAGCTCCTCATGTGACTACTTCAGGGCGTTTAATTACTTCCCAGGGCTGGTGCAAGGATTTTTGACACCCTAGGTGAAACCTAATTTTGCCACCCCCCGGCTCCACCCCTGACCCCACCCCCTTTGCCCTGCCCATGTATACCCCACCTTTATAATGAAGCACCCATCAAATGCAGCCTCACCAGCGCCCATCAAATGCAGCCTCACCAGCGCCCATCAAATGCAGCCTCACCAGCGCCCATCAAATGCAGCCTCACCAGCGCCCATCAAATGCAGCCTCACCAGCGCCCATCAAATGCAGCCTTACCAGCGCCCATCAATGCAGCCTACCAGTGCTCATCCATGAATGTTTGCTTGCTTCCATTCATTCGGGAGTCAGGACACAGTCCTCCGCTGCCGCTGCGCCTCTGACACTATGTGCGAATGGAGCAGCGGCTGCCTGCTGATGCTGAGACTTAGTTGTTTGCTGCATAGAGAAGAAAGTAGGAACACCAGTGGCTGGGTACCCTAGGCAGCAATGTGCCCTAGGGGGCTGCCTAGTTTGCCTAGTGGTAGCACCAGCCCTGCACTCTCCTGTCTTCATTAGCGGCTGATGGGGCTATTAGCTGTGTAAATGTTGGGTGTCGTTTATGTTGTGGAGTCCACATTGTACATGTGACAATCTGATGTTAAGGATTTTGGACAATTAAGGTCTCAATTCAAGTAACTGCAATCCTGGCTTTCAGTTATAGGTAGTTTCTATTAAATTGCCAGAATTATAACATTTGGAATGTTGCAATCTTTTCTAATGCACCTACGAAGTCTAACTGAGGTAGATGTGGATTAACCCAGTTAAAAAAAAAAATTTGCTTTGCAAGACAACCTACAACCTACAAATTCTGGGTCGAGCGCAGGTGCTCAACTCGGATTTGAAACCAGGATCAGTGTTGACTACTAAGCCACGGTTTTATAAATGGATAGCTGCTGAATTGTGGTTCCAAGGCACCATTGTTTACAGGGCTTTAGCAGAGCTTACTACAGCAGGAAATGGTTATCTGAATTTATTCTCAGTGTTTGCAAATATCTTGGCCATCAAAATTACAATTATCCAGAGCATTTCATCAAAGCACAACTTTGGATTAAATGAGAATTGTGCTATTTTGAGCTGTTGCTGGATGACTGTAGTTTGTACATTGAGACCAGAGGCTGAAATGGCCACAGATCTCCAAGTTAAAAATGTTTTGTAGATTAAATTAAAACTCGCCTGATTATTTTTGCTTTAGAACTGATGGCCTTTGGTGTCCCCTCCAGGTCCCTATTACTGTGGAGTCGGTGCAGACAAAGTCTATGGAAGGGATATTGCGGAATGCCACTACAAAGCCTGCTTGTATGCTGGCATCAAAATTTGTGGCACAAACTCAGAAGGTATGCCATCACAGGTAAGGATAAATGACCCATTCTAAAATCCTGACACAATCTGTGGGGGCCCATTTCCACTATTACTATTCATGTCTTGAAACACTAAACATGTGTCCAGCAACATTTTTTCCTGCAATTGCTTGACTGGTGTAGTGCTGAGATGTTCAGTGCCCAGCTAAATAACCATACTAAAAACACCCCCGTTAAATAATAAACTTAACATACTAAATCTAATGAAAACACATGACACCTTCTGGATTAAATAGCCAACAAAGGCCCCTTTATTAAATCCAAACCAGAACTGTATCAAAATTAACCTTTATTTATATATATATATATATACACACACACACACACATACACATATATATATATATATATATATATATATATATATATATATATATATATAAAACGACATAAATTATTAACCAGAAAGAATCTTTTATGTCTGAGGTTCCCGAAAGAAGGCCCCACTATCTCATCGGCTGACCACCATCACAGCATCCTGGCCCCTAGCTGTGATCCATTCAGCACAGGGACAAATGCATACCTCCTTCTTGCACCTTCAGCTTGATGACCGATAATCCAATTACCAATTAGGGAGAGGTACCCATCCCGAGATAGGTCCCAACCCATACCACACCAGATAGTATATATCCATATATATATCTACCATCACCATTCCGACTTTCAGGAACCAGAGACCCCTGCCACAGACGCCCACCAGTGATCCCTTACGCATGGGCGACCCGCCACAGCCGCAAGGCCCGCTGAAGACCTTCCTGGAGCCCCAGGAATCACATATCTATTCCCACTGCTGACAGGTGAACCCCATCTCCCCTCAAATAAATGCCATTGTCCCCCTCTAACTCCCGATGCCGGGCCACCACCTCTCCGTTCCTGACCACAAACTTTGCCACAGCCTTGTTGACCTTTATCCTTGTTTTATTAATACAGTCCACTGACCGGGCCCCCCGCAATCAACTCCCTTGAAGCCTGAAGGCAAAGGTCGTTGCCCCTACATGTAATAATAACACGTTCGGTGGCCTGTCCAAACGAGCATACCGTTGTATTTCCAGCATAACTCTGGACCATAGCATACCCGGAATGCCAATCCACCTCACCATGGTCTCTTCCCAGGAGAAACCCAACTGATGGCCCTCAGGTCTGACCAATGCCCTCCTTTCCTCCCAGTGCACATAGGAATGGCCCATGATCCACATCAGACAGGTAGGGGCTAACAAGAAAGGAAAAACACAGAAACATAGACCCAGAGGACAATCACTATCACACACCCGTCATGCAAGTACCCAGAAAAAATATCCCATGACACACAAAACACAAACATGACAAACACCATATAGACTCCCCCCCCCCCCCCCCTTTTTTTTTTTTTTACAGGAGGTGGGGGCGGACATACAACCTGAAACGATGAGACTCCCATCGCACAATCCGCTGTAGTATTTGATAACTCAAACCCCAGTGCGATGCCTCTGTTGCCGCCCCAATTCTGATAGAATGGAACTAGTAATCACCAACCGAAACCCCCCCCATTTCCAAGCACTTTTTGAAAATTGCCACAAACTGATATCGTGACAACGGCAAACCAGTTTCATGAAACAAAGAACCACTACCGGTAGGCCGTAAAAACCGACCACTCCCGTATAACCTTGACCGGGCATACTGCCAAGCCAGGCACACTCCCCAAAACGACCTTGATCCCTGTTCCCAACTGATCTGTCTTGGACTTGAGTATCAGTAACGTCACTGACTCGCCCTGTAATGAGACGTCTGAAGCGTCCAGCCCCCCACTGACCGATTTTGGGGGACTAACCAATTTGCCCACCCTCAACGCCCCAAAAAATGCTAATATGAAAGCCATCTTAAACTTTGAAAGGAGAAAAACAAATCCGGGGTAAAAACCCCCACCAAAGTTTCTAACATTCCCAATGACACTGGACGCCTGGAATCAGGCTTCACTCACCCTTTTCTGTAACCACGCAACGCTTTCCGTACTATGAAAGCCTTAGTTATGTCTTCGACCCCACTTAATGTGAACAGGAAAGCTAGACCTGCCATTTTGCAGTTCAGGGTAGCTACTGACACCCCTTCCTCGCAATTACGACTTAAGAAATAGAGCAACGCATGTAGTCTGTCTGTCATCATTGCCTGGACAGCCACCAATGCTACTCACAAGCTTGTGCCACTCCCGCAAAACCCGTTCATACGACCGCCAGGTAGCGTCCGCAACCAACCGCTGAACCAAGGCCATCACGGTGCTAGCACCAGATCCCATTGACAACTGGGGCACTGAACCCCTATCTGCTCTGCTTCCGGGGGCCAACTGACTAAATCTGTCCCACTGTAATCGAGAGAGTGCATCAGCCACACAATTCTCAATACCCGGAATATGTACAGCACAAACAACAACAATGTTCAACAGGAGACAACGTAGCACTAGATGCCACAACAAACGTACCACTGCCAACGATGCTGCCGACAGCGAGTTGATCGCGTGCACCACCCCCAAGTTATCACAATGAAAACGGACCCTCCGATCCCGAAACTCCGTACCCCAAAGCTCCACTGCTAACACTATGGGGAACAATTCTAACAACATCAGATTCCTGATAAGCGCGGAATCTGCTGGCCACCTGTCCGCACACCACTGCCTTTGAAAGTGAGCTGCAAACCCCACAGACCCAGCCGCATCCGTAAACAGCTCCAGTTCCTCTGCCAGTACGGCAGGACCCAGTCAGAAGGACCTGCCATTGTATTGGTCAAGAAAGACCGCCCACACTTTCACATCGTCCCTGTGCTCTCTCCCCAATCTGACAAAGTGATGCGGAGCCGTAACCCCAGTTGTTGATGCTGCCAGGCTTCTACAGAAAACCCTCCCCATCAGCATAATGCGACACGCGAAGTTGAGTTTACCCAACACTGACTGCAACTCCCGCAACTGAATCTTGGAACGGCCCACCGCAGCCGCCACAACCTCCTTGAGATCTTCCAGTTTGTCGATCGGTAGCAGATATTCCATCCGGTCAGTATCAATAATGATACCCAAGAATTTTAACACAGTCACAGGACATTCCGTCTTCTCCTGTGCCAGCAGCACCCCAAAAATGTGAAAAAACATAGTAGCTAGCAAGATCGCACAAGTGCGATCATTAGGGGGGGCCTATGACCAAGAAATCGTCCAAATAATGCAGAATCGAGCCAATGCCCGACAAATCCTTGACTACCCATTCCAGAAAGGAACTGAATAGCTCAAAGTATGAACAAGATATAGCGCAACCCATTGGTAGGCATCTATCAACAAAAAACTCCCCCAACCCCCCCCCCCAGCAACATCCCAACAATCGTACACTATCCGGATGCACCGGCAGCAACCTAAAAGCAGACTCAATGTCGGTCTTAGCCATTAGTGCCCCCTTACCGAAATTTTTGCATCCACCTAACCGCCTCATCAAACGAGGCATAAGAGACGGTGCAGTCGCCTCATTCACCGACCCACCCTTCGGGTGGGAAAGGTGGTGAATAAGCCGAAACTGATTTGGTTCCCGCTTAGGAACCACCCCCAATGGTGACACCACCAAATCCCCCTCTGGCGGTACTGTGAACGGACCTGCCATTCTACCCAAAGCTACTTCTTTCCGCAGTTTACTGGAAACCACATCCGAGTGCTCATACGCCGACCGTAGGTTGGCCGAGATGGGAGGAACCTCCGCCAATTCACAGGAAATAGAGAAGCCCTCCGTAAAGCCTAACCACAGCTTCATCGCCGCTCCCCTGTTCGGATACCTACTTTGGTACGGCACCATTTTTTCCACCTTCACTGGCGTCCTCCCTTTTTCCAGCATCACCCTGTTTTTTCCCTTTTTTTTTTAAAAAACATTTTTGACAAGGGATGGGCCCCGCTGCAGCCTGAACACTCATGTCAAAAGCAGCATGACCCCCCCGAACTTGCAAGTACCCTCATTGTCCCAACAGAAACCCTTCCACTTTCCTGCTGATGATGAAGAGGCCAGGGCACCCCCGGCCCCCTCATGAAAGGGCTGCGACCCTACCCTGGCTTGCGTCATGAGCTTCATCCACAAACCTATGTCCTTATGATCCCATCGCAGCGATGGTCTCACTGCTTTCCGCTGCCTGTACAGCTCGTCATAGCGCAGCCATCTCACCCCCCCCGTATACCCTCTGGGCCTCACTAATTGAATTGAGATAACAGAAAAGGGCCGAACAGTTTTCCGGCTCCTTTTTTCCGATGACACTGGCCAATATGTAAAAGGCCTGCGACCAATTCCCGAACGTGCGTGGAATAAGGCGATAACGTTGTTTCTCTTCCTCCTCTTTCTTACTCTCGTCTGGTTTAACATTATCTAAGTTAAACTTCTCGAGAGACAGTAGCTAGAAAATCTTCACGTATTCACCCTTCCAGATTCTCTCCCTCACTTCCGCTTTCAAATACGTGCCCAGAGGTCCCTCGTAGCACACATAGACCTCACAGCGGGCTGCATCCACATGCCTAATTCCATCCGCGGTAGCTGACCCCATTGCAGTGCCCCCCTTCATACTCACCTTGGAACTTCTGGCTACCACAGGAAGGGGGGGTGCTACCACCCCGACCCCTTCTATGCTATCCCATCCACCACCGGAGGGTCGGCCCCCTACCCCCAAACTTACCTGCGAAGCACCTACCACCGTCAAAGGGGCTGCTCCCCCCTCCATACTCACGTGTGTGGGTCCCCCCACCCTCTAGGGATCCGCAGCTACCCCGTTTGCTACCAACTGCACTGCTGGACCTATTGTAGCCCCCAGAGTGACCACCGGTGGAGCAAGAGCCCCAGTGCTCGACTCCCTACCTGCCACCCACGCCGCGGTAGGTGAAATTGTGGCGGCGCCTAGCGGCGCCGCAATCCCTCTAGCTACCATGTCCCTGCAGCCCACCAGCAACCATGCCACTAATTGCTGCAGCAAAGCTTCCCCAGGCCCGGGGCCACCACCCGCCGAAAAGCCTACCCCACCCCTTGGCGCCATATCAGGTGCCACCTGCGGACTATCCCCCCCGCAACCCCTAAAGAAGCACCTGCAAGGGCAGGGGGGGAGACAGACAACATAGACACAGGAGAAGATAAAGGTAAAAGAATAGAAGAGGACTTGCCAGGCTGCCCAGGGGAAACCGAACAACCAGCCGTCACACTGGATCCATGCTGAGGCCCTGACTGGCCCGCCGCCGCTTCTGGCACATCACACTCGAAGTCAGAGAGATTTCCCTCTGACCGCTGATCCTCCCTTTCTGTGGGGGACGCTGTGGAAGCCGACGGGGCCAGGTGCCCCCGGATGTTGTCCTCAACCGTGTTCTCCCCCACCGCGCGGCTCTCCACTACCGACCTCCCCCGCTGATCCCTCTGCCTGCCAGCAGATGCCGCTCTGGAACCGGCGCCGTCACCACCTGGACCTCGGCTTCTAGTTGCGAGGGCCGCCCTGGGAGAGTAGCCCGTGCCCGGTACTGCCGCTCTTCCTCGATGAGCAACGCCATGCAGGGCGGAAGTGTTAGGTTCAACTTTTAAATAAGTTGCTTTAAGTTTATATTGCTTTGTCAAATTATTGCTTCTATAAGAAAGATGACACGGAGTCAGGTATGTCTGTATCACAGTTCTGAGCATAAAGGACTGCACCCTTTACTTCTTTTATAGGCAGCTCTACAAGCAGTAATCTTATCGGCATTACCAAATGAGGTTAAGGTACAAAGAGTTTCTTATCAGCGAACATGTAATGATTATTCAGCAGTTCCAAATTCCATCTAGATACAGATTGATACGTACACAGAAGAGAAAAGCACAAACAATTTAAATAGAACAATTGATACGTACACAGGTAAGAAAGGAGCACAAACAATTTAAATAGAACAATTGATGCGTACACAATTTAAGTGGAACTCTAAGTCATTATTTCAACCCTATCAATTTCCCCCTTTGACATCATCCTCTCCCTCCCCCTGGGTCCTCATGAATAAGTTCTAGTCAGTTTTTCTCCAGAGTGCTTTCCCTGACCGCGATTTGTCAGAGGGGTAGAACCCATCTCCCTAGGTATTACCAACATCTTAAAATTCAAGAAGAGGAGTTTTATAGGAGTAGGGTGATGTCAATACACATTTATCGGTATGCCCTGTCTATTCTCCTAATTTTCTTATTTATTTTCCTATATACACATATATTCGTGATTGTAAGTGATATTAATATTAGAATAATAATTACCATTGGACTTAACAACCAGTGAAAGGTATTGGTTGCTGTAGAAGACATTCCACTAAATATATCCCACCAATGTGGTGCAGTATCCTGTTGTATCTGTGAGGAAAGATGTACTAGTCTACCTTTGTCAATTATTGCGGATACAAGGTTATTCTGTAGGGTATGTTCTAGTGTTTCTATGTGTTGTCTTAACAACTCTGATTGTTCCAAAACCTGTTTTAGTGGGTCTAAAGAAATTATAAAGGGTGTAGTGTCAGTGAGATTATGTACCTCATAGACTGAAGAGAATATCTTATCGGCGTCTGGTTCAAAAAGATAGGTGTCGTTACCCCATTGTAATATTTTAATCTTTTTTATACATCCCGCAAACGGCGCCGATTTATTTAATGCTGACATGGTGCGGTTATCATTAGTAATGATACAAATATGCTGGGGTCCTATTTCTATGAATCTATTGTTCACATTTATCGGTGTTCTTTGCATTTTGCATATGCTAGTTTGGTATTTTAACAAGCAAGGTTCATATACTGGGGAACTTCTGCCACATACCATTCTCTTATTGGTTCCTTCACATAGAGTTAAATCATGGGTTCTGTTTCCTTTATCTACATATTTCCCATATATTTCTGGATACCAAAACTCGTCATTAATTACTAGTGGCATGACCACTATTTTACACACTTCCATTAAATCTGCTACCCGGTATGCTTCGAACCTTCCTACACACCATTTCTCCTCACATTCTATCTTATCCCCTTTTACTTGGAACCATACACCATCGTCAGTTAAACCCTTAAAATATTTCATCCAGGTATGATAATTTCCCAACTGTAGTTCAGTCCTGGCCCTATTTATTTGTATATGATAGGATAAGAGGTTAAAAGAGCACTGTGTGAAATTTACAAACTGTTGACTTTGATTCCACAGCTGGAGCTCTGCTCCTATCGTGTGATTTATTAACCCTCCCAAAAATTGTAATAGGGGTATTTCTTGCAGTTGGGTTTCAAAAGTGGTGGGTAACCATTTGCTTGTGATAGTCAAGCTGTCAGCTATGTGTCCCCCTGCATGCTTCCATCTGTTGTTCATTTCTTCTATCTCGACCGAGTTTAAAATTCCCATCCCTGTACCTGTCAGTCCCAATAGTGTGTCGTACCATTCTCGTTTATACCTACACTCCGGTATCGGGGGAAAGGTGATATTGAATTTTATTTTTGTTTTCTGTTGTGATGTTGATACATTTATGCAAGTGTTTGGTACGGGTGTTAATATGGAAGATTCAATTGTTGGCGTTACTTCTTCCTCCATTTGTATGTGAAACCCATAGGTCTGTGCCATCCAGTACCACCCATCAACTCTCTCTTCCCTCCACCAAGATGCACAGAGGAAAGTACTGGATTGATTAACGGTAATATCTGTCAGATTAAACATCCCTTCGGTTATATTCCCTCCTTCTGCCATGACTGTTAATATTTGGTACATTTGTCCCACTACCCGTTCCCGGGCTTGTTTCCATGTCTGTGAAAGGGATATTTTATGACACCTATGGTTCTTACTATTGTTAAAGGGGAAACCCATATTATCGTTCCACTGGAAAGTTACAGTTACTTCTGAGAGGGGGTCTGCCTGTATCCATGCTATACCTACATCTACATGAAACGGTCGCCTATGTCCTTCAACAGTATAATTACCCACAGTGTAATCCTTATTTATCTCATATCCTGATACATTTGCCACTTTAGGGTCATCTATGCTCCATTCGAAAGTCATTGTTTCCTCTACTTCAAGTACATTAATACCAGGAGTCCATGCATATATTTGTAAAACAACAATCTTCAACAAAAAATATGTAAGTAGATATTTCATCATGTTGTTTTCTCGGGTTGTTTCTTGCAATGTGATGCGTGTATCCAGGTAGGTTTTCCTTCCAGCTTTACTGAGGTGGCTGTGGTCAAGAGTACTTGGTAAGGACCTTCAAACCTGGGTTCCAATGTCTTTCTGGTGTGTTTCTTTACATATACATAATCCCCTGGTAGCAGCGTATGTGTACCTGTTATTGAATTAGGGTCTGGAAGAGAAGAATACACACTTTTGTGGATCTTAGTTAGACGTTGTTGTAATTGTATCACATATGCAGTCAAACTATCACATTGCAATTGCATACTCTGTGGAAAGTATAAACCTAATCTAGGTGCATTCCCAAAAAGTATTTCGTATGGGGATAATCCTGTTTTTCCTGTTGGAGTGTACCTTATAGAGAATAAAGCCAGAGGCAGGCATTCTGGCCAAGGCTTGTTTAACTCTTGCATGGCTTTTTGTATTTTTAGCTTTATTGTCCCATTTACTCTCTCCACTGATCCTGAACTCTGTGGGTGGTAAGGGGTGTGAAAACTTTGTTGAACCCCTAACATGGTCATCACATTCTGCATGATTTCTCCTGTAAAGTGTGTCCCCCTATCTGATTCTATGGTTTCAGGAAGACCAAACCTAGGTATTAACTCAGTGATCAGTTTCTTAGCTGTGGCTTTAGCTGTAGCCGATTTTACTGGATAACTTTCGGGCCAACCTGAGAATAAATCGATACACACGAGGACAAATTCAAAGGGGCCGCTCTTGGGCATTTGTATGTAATCAATTTGCAGTCTCTGGAAGGGGTATTGGGCCCGGACCTGGTGTTTTCGTGGGGTTTTCACTTTCTGTCCTGGGTTATTCAGGAGACAGATTTGGCAGGCTGCACAGTAGTTTCTTGCAGTGCTACTGAATCCAGGGGCGAGCCATCCTTGGTTCACAATCCTATACATGGAATTGGAACTGACGTGTGTGGGTAGGTGAACTGCCGCTGCCATTGCTGGGTACAGAGAGGCAGGTAGGCATATTTTGCCTCCTTCCCTCCATATATTGTCAAGGTCTGGTGCTGCTCCCATCCTGGCCCACTTATCTTTCTGGCTCTCCCCTGCTTGCTCCTGTAATTTACTCAACTGCTGCCATGTTGGTTCTGGGATACTCACCTCTACCGCTGCTAAGGTCTCAGGGCTTCCTTCCCCTAGAGCTGCCTGTTTTGCAGTCAAATCTGCAAATGAATTTCCTTTTGCCTCAATTGTTTTTGCGCTCGTGTGTGCCGCTATCTTCATGATGGCCACTCGTTTAACCTTTTGAAGATTGTTCAGGACTCTCTTAATCCCTTCTCCATGTTTTACAGGTGTACCTGCTGCTGTCAGATAACCTCTAGCCCTCCATATGTGGCCATAATCGTGCGCTACACCATAAGCGTAGGCAGAGCCAGTGTAAATATTTCCCTCTCGTCCTTTTAAGTATTCTAAGGCTTGTTCTAAGGCTTTTAATTCTGCTTCCTGTGCTGACATGTGGGCTGGTAAGGGCTGTGCTTCAATTACCTGCGTATCAGTCACTACAGCATACCCTGTGTGATATTTACCCTTGTCATCAGCAAACCTACTGCCATCTATGTACAAAGTGTGCTCAGCATTTAAAATCGGTGTATCTGTAACATGTGGGAATCCCATTGTCTCCTGTTCCATGAGCTGAAAACAATCGTGTTCATCTACTTCTTTAAACAAAAGAGTGTCAGTGTCCTCATTTCTTTTCTCACTAGTACTATTAGTACTATCATTCCCCCTTGCCAAATCTGGTGACTGAAGAGGCAAAAAGGTGGCCAAATTTAAAGTTGTACAGCGCTGAAAAGTAACATTTGGAGGTAAGAGTAAAGTACACTGTAACCTTAATTGCCTAGCCATTGAAATGTGTTTGGGCTGTACCTGAGACAAGATTGCATGTATGTCATGTGTGGTATGCACTACGACTGGATTGTCTAGAACAATCTCTGATGACTTATCTATGATAATTGACACTGCAGCTACCGCCCGTACACAGGACGGTGAACCTCTAGATACTGGATCTAATGCTGCTGAAAAGTAAGCGACTGGTCTTTGTTTTACATGTGCCTGTGTCAGAACACCTGTGGCATGTCCAGTGATCTCAGCAATGTACAGATTAAATATCTTGGTGTAATCTGGTATACCAATAGCCGGGGCAGAAATCAACAACTTTTTCAAAGTGATAAACGATTCATAAGCTACTTCTGTAAGCATATACGGTACAATTTTCAAACAATCGTATAATGGCTGCATCAAAGCGCTAGCGTGCGGTAGGGATGAGCTTCGTGTTCGAGTCGAACCCATGTTCGACTCGAACATAGGCTGTTCGCCCGTTCGCCGAATTGCGAACGATATGGGCCGTTCGTGCTAAATTCGTGTGGCGCGTCACGGCCCATAATTCACTGCGGCATCGCAGTGCAATGCTGGCTGATGATTGGCCAAGCATGCACTATGACCCGCATGCTTGGCCAATCACAGCGCCGTCAGTAGAGAGAGCTGTAATTGGCCAAAGCCAGGGTGGCTTTGGCCAATTATGGCTCAGGGGATTTAGTACACACCCCACACTATATAAGGCCGCCTGCACGGCGGCCCTGTGTAGTGTGTGTTCCGGTGTGCTGAGAGATAGAGAGAGAGAGAGAGAGAGAGACAGTGTCATTTGATTTGAGTTAGATAGATTAGGCAGAACAGTCAGTCAGTTAGCTGCACTTACAGTGTATTGTGTATATATATGCATCCCAGGTGTTGCATATATATATATACACTGTATTCAGTTTAGCTAGATCCGTTCCTGTTATCTTCTATCTAGACTATTTACATTTAGTGCAGTGCGTCCTGCTCACAGTGTTCAGCTAGATCCGTTCCTGCTATTTACATTTAGTGCAGTGCGTCCTGCTCACAGTGTTCAGCTAGATCCATTCCTGCAATTTACATTTAGTGCAGTGCGTCCTGCTCACAGTGTTCAGCTAGATCCGTTCCTGCTATTTACATTTAGTGCAGTGCGTCCTGCTCACAGTGTTCAGCTAGATCCGTTCCTGCTATTTACATTTAGTGCAGTGCGTCCTGCTCACAGTGTTCAGCTAGATCCGTTCCTGTTATTTACATTTAGTGCAGTGCGTCCTGCTCACAGTGTTCAGCTAGATCCGTTCCTGCTATTTACATTTAGTGCAGTGCGTCCTGCTCACAGTGTTCAGCTAGATCCGTTCCTGTTATCTTCCTACTGACAGGCAGGCTTGTCTGGTTACAGTATATAAAGCTACCTGAAGAAAATTACAGGTGTTCTATTTGATCCTATTAGTACCACGGTCAGGCAGCTAGACTATTTACATTTAGTACAGTGCGTCCTGCTCACAGTGTTCAGCTAGATCCGTTCCTGTTATCTTCCTACTGACAGGCAGGCTTGTCTGGTTACAGTATATAAAGCTACCTGAAGAAAATTACAGGTGTTCTATTTGATCCTATTAGTACCACGGTCAGGCAGCTAGACTATTTACATTTAGTACAGTGCGTCCTGCTCACAGTGTACAGCTAGATCCGTTCCTGTTATCTTCCTACTGACAGGCAGGCTTGTCTGGTTACAGTATATAAAGCTACCTGAAGAAAATTACAGGTGTTCTATTTGATCCTATTAGTACCACGGTCAGGCAGCTAGACTATTTACATTTAGTACAGTGCGTCCTGCTCACAGTGTTCAGCTAGATCCGTTCCTGTTATCTTCCTACTGACAGGCAGGCTTGTCTGGTTACAGTATATAAAGCTACTTGAAGAAAATTACAGGTGTTCTATCCCAGCTTAGTGCAGCTACAGGCCATTAGTATGTCTGGAAGGCCAAGAAGGAGAGGCAGACAGTCACAAGCCAATAAGAGAGGGCAAGCAGGCTCTGTGTCTAGTGCTGGTCGTGGAGACGGTGCATCCTCATCAGCACGTGGCCATGGGACACGCTTGGCCTTTTTTTCGGCAGCTGGCCGTGTTGAGCCGCAACATGCGGAAGACTTGGTCGAGTGGATGACCAAGCCGTCCTCATCCTCCTCATCCTCTCTCACCCATGCCCAGGGTGCTTTGTCTGGCAAAGCAGCGGCCTCTTCCCTCAGCTCAATGTCATCAGTGACTCCTTCCCTAGCTCCACCATGTCCTCATGAGGATTCCCTCGAACTGTTTGACCACAGTGTTGGGTACATGCTCCAGGAGGATGCCCAGCGTTTGGAAGGCTCTGATGACGATACTGAGCTCGATGAAGGCAGTAACATGAGCACGGACAGAGGGGGTGCCCAAGAAGGACAGCAATCTGGCAGTCATGCTCCCCCTGCTGCAGCATACTGCCAGGTTTGCTCCAGTGATGAGGAGGGAGGGGATGATGAGGTCACTGACTCAACGTGGGTGCCTGATAGGAGAGAGGAGGAGGAGGAGGAGGAGGAGGAGGAGGCGGCGGCACATCACCAACGAGGCAGGATGCCCTCCAGGGGCCAGCCTAAGGGCAGCACATTGACTGCATCACACCCCAAAGCTCCACATGTGCAGGGCGCTGCAGTCTCTGCACGTTATTCAAAAAGTTCTTTGGTGTGGGCCTTTTTTGAGACGAGTGCATCAGATCGCACCGCTGCTATTTGCAACATATGTCTCAAGCGTATCTCGCGTGGCCAAAACATCTCCCGCTTGGGTACCACATGCTTGACCAGACATATGTTGACCTGCCATGCAGTTCGTTGGCAAGCGTATCTAAAAGACCCACACCAAAGAACAAAGAGGATCTCTCCTTGCTCCTCATCAGCTGAGATTTCCAACCCCACTAGACCTTCAGTCCTCTCTGAGACCTGCAGTGAGAGGAATGAAGGTGTAGAATTAGGTGTGTCACAGCCAAGTACTTGTGGGCAATCTGCTTTTGGTACACCGACGTCAGATTGTACCAGGCAAATTTCCCTGCCCCAGCTGCTGCACCGCCGAAAGAAGTTTGCTCCCAGCCATCCACATGCCCAGCGGTTGAATGCTAGCTTGGCAAAATTGCTAGCACTTCAACTGCTGCCTTTTCAGTTGGTAGACTCTGCCCCCTTCCGTGAGTTTGTGGAATGTGCGGTTCCTCAGTGGCAGGTACCCAAACGCCACTTTTTCTCACGGAAGGCGATTCCGGCTCTCTACCGGCATGTGGAAGGCAATGTCCATGCCTCGCTGGACAGGGCGGTCAGCGGTAAGGTGCATATTACCGCTGACTCATGGTCCAGCAGGCATGGACAGGGACGTTACCTAAGTTTCACGGCGCATTGGGTGACTCTGCTGGCAGCTGGGAAGGATGCAGGACAAGGTGCAGTAGTGTTGGAGGTTGTTCCGCCACCACGCCTCCAAAATGCTGATTGTGACACACCTCTCTCCTCCACCCCCTCCTCTTCTTCTTCCTCCATGGCCTCTTCCTCGGAACCAGCGGTGCTCCGTAGGCGTTCAAGGGGCTACGCAAGTATGCAGGCCAAAAGATGCCATGCGGTGCTTGAGCTGGTGTGCTTGGGGGACAGGAGCCACACTGGGGCAGAGGTTCTGTCAGCTCTGCAGGGGCAGGTTCAGAGGTGGTTG